>NC_034609.1:21969196-21975725 GCF_900095145.1 Mus pahari | reverse complement strand
GTGTGTGTGTGTGTGTGTGTGTGTGTGTGTATAGGGAACTTTTGGGATAGCATTTGAAATGTAAATAAAGAAAATAATAATAAGAAAAAAAAGAAAGAATATGCAGTCAGACCTGTTTATACAGTCTCTACCAAATGAGTTGAAATAGACACAAAGTAAAAACTTAAGATGTAATTTTATTTGTGATTTATACAATTCAATTAGATAATCAGGTCTTCTTGAGTGTTCTGAATTTCTATCCTCCATCATCCGGACAGTCCTTCTGCCAAAGTCTTAGTGCCTGCGCTGTTTCTGTCCTGTGACTAGTATTCTGTTACTGCCCTTGTTCTCGGAGTTTTATCTTAGGAGATGTGTGAAAGGAGCATCCATGCCTGTAAGCCTATTTGTTATATTCTAAACTTTCCCTGTCTATCTCTACCTGAACAGAACTGAGCCCACCACTGAAATTAACCCAACTTTTTGTGTTCTAATTTGCTGTTGAGCAACAATTTCGTTTGTATCTTGCATTACCTTTGGACTTGGCCAGTTTAGTCTCTTGGTTGTTGTTTGTTTGGGTTTTGATATTTTCTTTTTTTAAAAAAAAATTATTTATTTATAATCTTTTCTTTTTCAGAGAGAGACAATAAGAAAGAACAAGAACTTGGTGGGAGAGTGAGATAGGAGGGGCCTGGGAAGATTTGGGCAGGAGAAGTATGGTCAAAGGTGTTGTATAAAGACACATAAAAGGTTATGAAAAGTTAAACTTGGAAAGGATTTCTTATTTGAAGCATGAATCACTCAAAAACAAATGGACTGCTTCAATTATAAGCCCAATTCATGGGTAATTCACTACTTTTATCAATAAGACTGTCCAAAAGCAAGAATTTAAGAGAGTAGTTTGACAGCTCATTTAGAGAAACATCTTTTCCTGAGCCTCTAATGACTGAGCTGGTTGATAATAAGGTTGTGTCACTTTGAAGGTTTAGCCACTGGATACTATGTGGGAAGAAGATGGCTTCAGAAGAAGAAGAAAAAGACAACACCAGGAAATAGTTGGTAGAATGCATAAGATCACAGGTGTGGGGGGATTATATATTGCCATCATGAAAACGTATAACTAAATAGAAGTTGGAGAAGAGTTCATTTGCATTATAATTGCATATTACTGATCGTAAGGCCAGCAAGAACTTAAACAGGACAGCAAAGTAGAGGCAGGAGCTGAGGTTATGGAGAAGTGCTGCTTACTAGCTTGTTTACCATAGCTTAGCTTACTCAGTCTACTTTTTACTTCCTGCCCAGGGCTGGTCCCATCCACAGTACACTGGGCAATAACCTATCAATTACTAGTTAAGAAAATGCTCTGCAGGCATGCCAGAAGCCTAATCTTATGGAGATATTTTCACATTTGAGGTTCCCTTTTCTCCAGTGACTCTAGTATGTCAAGTTGAGATATTGTGTGTGCATGTGTGTGTGTGTGTGTGTGTGTGTGTGTGTGTATGTGTTGTGTGTCTCTGTGGGTATGTCTGTATGTCTGTGTGTGTCTGTGTATGTTTTGTATGTGTATGTACATATGAAAGTGTAAAAAATAAAAGGATCAGAAAAAGATATACATATTTATAGAAAAATATTACTTTATTCTTGAAAAAATGTTTTAATAATTCCATTAAGCATAATAGTTAAAATGTCAATTGTGCTTTGGATAATTGTAATGATTTCTATAATGTATGAGATATTATATTTCAATTAGCAAAAGTACCTGAGCTAATAGATTTAAAAATATATGGAAACCCAGGGAGTTCAGAGCTGTTTAAAGGGAGTCAAATCAGCAAGGAGAGAAGGGATTGCAACTCTTTTGCTGTCTTACAAATGCATTTCTTGTGCCAGATTTGGTTCACTTTAGCTTTGCCTGTCCAATGCACATTCTCTGAGGCTGCCTGGACTCTCTCTTACACAAACAGCATGTCTTGATTTAAAGCCCTGTCTTTGACCTTCTGCACACAGCCAAGGACCTCCTACCAGTCACCTGTGAGAGTCTGCTACCTCAGCAAGAGAAACTGCAAAGGATTTTATTATCTTATCTCTATCAGTCTGATCTGTTACTCTTAGAGAATGACACCAAAAATCTAATGGCTTAGCTCTGAAGATAAAAGTTTCTATCGTTCAACGAGTCTGCCCAATGGAGTTTCTTAGATAAATAATAATTGAAAAATTTAAGAAAATAATTATAAAAATATAAACTTCCTTATATCCATCAACTGCTTGGTCTTGGTTTAATGAAAAAAAAAACATGTGTTTTTTCAATCAAGTCCCTTCCCCAGTTTGTATAATTATGTCTTAACACATATTTATTGTATAAAATAATAATTTTATTTTGAAATTTATATTCATATATGTAATATTCATAGATCATGGTATGCCCATAATCATTCCATTTTTGATTAGTGGACATCATTTTTGAACACCCTTACATATATGAGAAAACATATACTCACTAAGTATAGAAATCCAGATATAGTCTTTGGCATTCATAGTGTATTACATTAATTTAGAGACATTTAAAATTAGAAAATAAGTATGATAAGTTGTAATCTATATATTATATACATTATGACTATATATTATGTATATATATTTTATTATATATATATATAATTATACATATATTATGACATAATATTATATATATATATGTATATTATGACAGGGAAACCATCACAGTCTAATCCATTAATAAGTAAAATTACTTTATGTCAAAAATTAGAAAATCAGGTTAGGGATGTAGTTAAGTGTTAAATATGTACATAGTGGTGTAAGGCATTGGGTTCAAAATACAACATGCAAAAATAAGTATATGCATTATATCTGTTTATTACATGTGTTGTGTATGTAATTAATGTTTTATATCATAGAAACTATTTTATAAATTATATATCATATATCACGTACAGTATATACAATATTTAAAAATATGTAAACAACATAGATATATACATGATATATACATATCTCATGCATATATTCATACATACATATATACATATATGCATACATGCATACATATATACCTACCTACATATGTACATATACACATATGAGCACATATAAACATATACATCTATACACATATACATATATACATATGTACAATATGTTGATATACAAATATACACATATACACATATATTTGTCTACATATATATGTGCATATATATATATATATATATACATTTTTATGTATACATACACACACACACATATATTTGTGTGTATAAATACACACATATACAGTGCTCTAGATTGAATTCAATGCATTGTATTACTAGGTACATATTTAATATTTACCACTGAACTACAACCCTAACCCAATTTTAAAAGTTTTAATTAACATACAGTAATTGTAATTATCAATGGAGTAGGTTGTGGTTTTGTCCACATAAATTTTATGATGTTATATTAAATAAAATATGTATAATTAACACATATGTTATCCTACTCTATTCCTAGCAACTGAAAACCATCTTGTATAAAATTCCTTTTTAAAAATCTTTTTAGGGGGCTGGTGAGATGGCTCAGTGGGTAAGAGCACCTGACTACTCTTCCGAAGGTCCGGAGTTCAAATCCCAGCAACCACATGGTGGCTCACAACCATCCTTAACAAGATCTGATGCCCTCTTCTGGAGTGTCTGAAGATAGCTACAGTGTACTTACATATAATAAATAAATAAATCTTTAAAAAAAAATCTTTTTATTGTTTCTTTGTGATTTCACATCATGCAACGTTATTCCAGTCATCTCCCTTTCCCTTCATACCTCCCCTCTACCCTTGCAACATCTTCACAGAAGAAGACAATATCTCATTCTGGAAGCTATAGTGTGTGACAATATGCTACACAGTATACTCCTTTGTTCACATTTCTTTACCTGCAAATGTTCATTGCAATGAGTCATTGGTTGATTTGAGGTCTCTGTCTCCTGCTACACTATCAACATCAGGTCCTCATCAGGACTACTCTCAAATATCTTGCTGTTATCCTGTGTTATGGAGATATCCCTGCTTTGGATCTGTAGGATCAGCCCCTTTTGCACAGTCTAGCAATTCATATATGGGGTAGATGTTGTGGTGGGGCAACTCAAAACCCTGTATCTGGGCCTGGGTGGTAGATGAGTTGGTCAGACTGACAGCTCTTCCTCATCCACAACAACAAGGTGAGCTCTATTGTTCACTCAATGCTGAAGAGCAAAAGTCAGAGCCAGTTCCCCTGCCCTCATAATCTCAGTGTAGCTCAAATGAACCCAGGCAAGTTATAGGACCTGCTCTCCTGAGTGGTGCAGCCAGCAAGGGGCTGGGAGAGCCCTCCTGCTCTCCTGCTCTTGGGACTGACTCACCTGCCATTCCTACCACCAGGGCCAGATCTACTGTGCTGTCCAAAAGAGGTGCAGGATTTACTCTCCCCAGAATTGCAACTGGTGAGGAGGGGGGTAGCTCTTCTACTCTCATGACCTCTGGGCCAGCTCTCCAGCCTGCCATCGGTGAGGAAGGATCAGGTAGGGATGAATTCTTTTCCTCAATCAAGCTACCACACTGTAGAAAAGTTGCAGGGCCAGTTCCCCTATGCTCACTCCACCAGGGCAGCTCATTAGACCCCCTGCTACCAAGGATCATCTCTACTACATTGCTGAAGCAAGGTGAAGTACCTACTTGCCCGAGTACTGCAGTCTATGAGGGGGCAGGACCAGCTTTTCTGTCTGCTGTAGGTGGCAAGGGATGAGAGGGGAAGGTATTTTTCCCTTGCACTTGCCACAGAAAGGCAGAAGAGTGGCAAGGCCACCTCTCCTGTGCTCACACCCTCAAAGCCAGTTTACCTGTAACCCTAGCAATTAGGGCCAGCTCTCCTGTGCTTCCTTGATGATGGGCAGACTCAGCTCTCTTGCTATCATGCCTTGGGGCTAGCTCCCTAGGGTGCCCAGAAGGATGATACCAGCTGTGCACAATCCTCAGACATCAACATGGCTCCAGGTGGCAGCACAAACTACGGACATCTGCCTGGACTTTGGTGGTCACAGAATCTCACTGTTGCAAGGCCATAGACCTAAACATGGCCCTCTGTGGCAGCACAGGCCAGGACTTCACCATGATTCCACATGACATCACTGGCCACTCACTTAGGCTGTTCCTCACAACCTTTGAGTCTCTAGTTCTTTGTCTCTTCATTGTGCATATATAATTCTGCCTCTCTGTCTCTTCCTTACTTGCTTATTTTAGTGGGAACAAGGCTTCTTGGTGTCTGGGGTCTTCTAAGGAGTGCTATACCCTGTTCATGAACTGGGCAGGAGTCATCTCAGCTGTGTGCTGTCCACCCAAGGTCTGTGGTGCCTGACTATGGGTTGTTTCAGTTTGATTCTGTGAATGAGGTTCTGTGATCCAGAGCTTGGTTTTTCTTAGGCATGGTCTTCTTGCTGGTCCCCAGAGTTCATTTTTTTTATGTCATATATGTCTCTGTGTTTAGATATATCACTATAATATAATACAGCATGGCTTCATGGTTTTGAACTTTTGTTCTTCATTGATTCATCAAAATATTGACAGCCATTCTTTAACCTCTTTAAAAATGTCATATACCTGGAATTACTTATTAATTAGAATTTTCTGATGGCTCCTTTCTTTTAGCAGTGAGCATACAGACTCTGTCTTTTCACAACTTCATTGCTCACTATGGGTGTGGTGTAATATTATTTAATATCATATGTCAGTTTATTTGTCCACTTACTGATTGAAAACATTTTTGTAGTTTCAAAGTTGGGAGAATTATAGATAAGTATAATGAGTATAGTCTTGTCCAGATTTTTGCACAGATCTGTTTCTTTGGAGTAAGTGCTTAGAGATCCAGTTGTATGTCATGTATTAAGACTGTCTAGCATTATTAAGAAACCATTGAGTACTTCTTGTTTTCTTTCTCTATTAACAAAGAAAATTATTTACTTTCTCTACCTCCTCACATCTATTGGTTATTACAGTGTTGATATTTAAACCACCATTATGCATATCTACTGTATCTCATTATTAGGTGAGCATTTAGTTCTCTAATGGTACATGGTGCTAAGCATTTGTCATGTGTTTTTTTTTCCTTTTGTGCAATATCTTGCCTAAGTATTTGTCCAGATAATTATTCAAATATCTCTTACTTGCTCTTTTCCGGTTTTGAAATCTTTATTGTAATAATTAACCACCTATGATCCAGCTATTGTGGTTCTGGAAAAAAAGCAATGGAAACACACACACACACATATATATATATATATATATATATATATATATATATATATATATATATAAAATGTGTCTTGGATATTCCAAGTTTCTGGGCTAATATCTGCTTATCAGTGAGTACATATCTAGTGACTTCTTTTGTGATTGGGATATTAGCCCAGAAACTTGGAATATCCAAGACACATTATGGAAAACAGAAGAAAACCAAGAAGGATGACCACTGGGTGGATACTTCATTCCTCCTTAGAATAAGGAACAAAATACTCATGAAAGGATATAGGT
>NC_034609.1:21951704-21968721 GCF_900095145.1 Mus pahari | reverse complement strand
CGGGATAGCATTTGAAATGTAAATAAAGAAAATAATAATATATATATATATATATATATATATATATATATATATATATATATCCCCTCTGTTACTCCCACAGGAGATTTATGGAAAGTAGTCTACATGTACATCAGTGGATGAAGAAACCATGATCAGTTCCAGTTAATCACAAACTCATCAAATGGGGGATAAGAAGACAGTGGACCAGGTTCCCCTTCACGTCTTCATGGCATATACATAACTGGAAGAATGGGAAAATGAAATTCACTAGTATCTAAAACAACTGAAAAGACCATTTAGGCTTAACCAGCAACTTAAATACATGCATTTCTTTTTAAAAATAGTTTTACACATAATCATAAGCAATCATATTAAATATAAATTTTAATTGCAAAATATTTAAAATGACCTAAACTATCATAAGTATTATGTCAGATGTCACAGTGTTTTGATACAGATTAATTAAATAAGTCCTATATAAATGAATATGGATAGTTATATCCAAATAGTTAGTTAGATAGATAGATAGATAGATAGATAGATAGATAGATAGATAAAACATTCCCACAGTGTTAAATAAAAACCTTTAAATTATAGACTTACATGTAAAATAATAATACTTTATACAAACTCAAAATATTTTATTTAAATAAGAATTCACATTTTGAAATGTATAGTCCATACCAAAGATTTTAGAAAAAGAGTAAAATAGGAAGTTCTGACATTTTTTCATCCAACAGACCCTTGTATTGTGCTGCTTCTTTTCAAGTTCTTTAGAACTTCTAGGGTATATAAAAATGTGCAACTTTCCTCAGAATGTAGGGATGCTATATGAGGTTAACTTTGGTCACTGAGTTCTTGAGAGAGGGTATATTTCTTTCAAAGGAAATTTGGTACATTTTGTGAAAAGCGTTATTTTACAACGTAACCCATCTCATTCATTGCCCTAGTGCAGCCAGTCCTGAAGAACACAGCAGCCAAACTGAAGTGCACTGTAAGATTAGCTTCTGCTGCTCTACAGCTTCAGGCTTTGTTATAGAGGGGAAAGATCATTTCCTTTTTAGGGAGCTGCACTCTAATGTAGGACTTTCCAGAGCATTTACCAGTGCATATGTGTTCCAGTCGTGGCTCCACACTGTTGTCTTCAGAGTCCCTGCCCTTTTCTCTGCAGGGAGCATTGCCTGTTCCTTTCAGCTAAGTCATCCTTCACCATTCTGGGCTGCAGGAGTGCTGCTCAAATGTAACACCAAGCTAATCAACAGAATAGCTGTCAGGTCTTTGCTGGAAACTATATTAACCTTGTCTCTTCATACTGAGAGCAGAATGGAAGTGACACAAATAAAATGTAATGGGATAAAATATATTGCTTCATGTACAGTAACAAGGAACTACAAGTTGACATTCTTTTTCTCTTCCCTTACTGTGTTTTCATACCTTTCTCTATGATCTCTTCGCTGTATCATGCTTATACCAAACACACAGTAGTAGAGATACAACCAATGTGTTTTAAATAATGGAACAAAATAGATGAGTTAAATAAGATTCAATAAATTGGCAATGAAATTTCTTGCTAGGAATACAAACTCTTAAATCTGGAAAGATACCCACAATAAAGCATTGTTTCTCCTGAAAACGGAATCTTCCACCCAAGGTTCCTTACATGCATATATTCTGATAATAAAATACATTATCACAGGATTCATTTAGTTCTAATGACTTAAAACAAATGTCTTAGAATCTCATATTAAAAATAAACGTCATTCCTATAACAGCACTCATTAAACCCTTCAAGAAGCACTGCAGGGATTAGGGAAATATAAAAACAATGATGAAATCCAACACTGTTATTGTCTTTGGTTTTACAGAACTCATGATAATTCATAATGTACAAGCATGGTGTCCAAGGTCACATAACCAGTAAATAATAGAGCTAGCCCTTGAACTTGTGCCTAGACACCTAGAAAGTTCTTGCTTTAAGCCTGTCTGTCCTGTCATTCAGCTATGTTTATAATTTCTTTCCTCAAATGCATCAGAAAGGAGTTCTAAATATATTCTTGGCAGAGAAATCACTTGGTAAAACACACATGCCATTGGTTTTTCTCTCCCCTTTAACATTTGTGATCGTGTTTGCTGAGCGAAGAGAAATGCTAAGACTCAAGACCAAATGTTTACTGAGCAGATTATTCTTGATGGCCTTCTGCTTGAAAGTTTAAAATTAAAAATAGAACAGTATTCTCTGCTTGTCCCCTGAAAAACTTGGTAGGATCAGCACCACAGTGTAGGGCAAGGCCCTGAAGGTAGCAACTCTGTAATACATCTTCTTTGCTGTAGTATTAATATCCATTCTCTTTCAAAGGGGAAAATAGTAACTAATAGCTTTAATGGCTGTCACTTTCATCACTCTAGTTGTGTATAGACTCCATTTTTCTTTTTCTTTAAAGAATCTAGAGACAGAGAATCACCATTCATGGTTGTGTGAAGTCCTAGCAGAACTGCTTTGAAGGACTGATGACCCAGACTCTTCAAATATCCTGCTCCACAAAAATGATACATGGTACTAAAGAGTAAGGGCAAGTGTCACAAGAGGCACTAAATGTGCCCTAGGCTTGTGAATGTGCTGAGAGAATATGTTTGAAGTCATGATGTAGAAGTCAAAGAGTGCAGCTTTCTCCTCTGACACAATATTTAGAACACTGAAGTTTTGGGGGTAGGAAGAAGAGTGAAATTAAATGTTACCTTTTCCATTGATTGTGTTCAGAAAAATGTACATACTGGTAGACGATAACATTGCTCATCTTATATGGTGTCCTTGATAGACAGGGATGCTGGTTGGTTCCTTAGGAGTGAGGATGTAATGTGAGCATGTGGCTTCCTGTTCTTGGACCATTTCTGCCCTTCTTCCTGCCATATCTTCTTTACCATGATCATGATAGAATAATCTCCTACAACTGTAAACCCAAATAATTTCTCCTTCCATTTATAAAAGCAAAAATAGAAAACGAAGAACTAAAAGTAACATATGACCTCTTTTTTTCTCAAGTATTATTGTCACATATGTTTGTGAATACAACTTGTTTAGAGCCTTTAGAGTTGCTTGGATATGTAAGTGTTGAAGGTTGAATCTATTCAAAGTCTGATCAATAAAAATACCGATTCTTCCACTTATGGGGGGAAAAAAAGGCCATTTTAAGACAAACACAGAGATTCCGGAGAAACATGTTGGTGTCATTTCTGCCTTTGACACTTGCTAACTGAAAGCTCTAAAATATGCAAATGATTCTAAGGATCCCATCTTCACTAGCTATTTTATGTGGGGCAAAATTAACTTTCATTGCCTTCTATGAGAATGAAATTAACAAATAAAATATATTAAGAAGAACCTCATGTTCCAGTCTAATAGAATGACAGGGCAGGGAGATAGGAGTGGGTGGGTGGGTGAGTGGGTGGGAGAACACCCTCATATAAGCAGGGGAGAGGCGATAAGATAGGAGGTTTAGGGAGGAGGGACTAGGCAAGGGATAACATTTGAAATGTAAATAAAGAAAATATCCCCCCCAAAAGAACCTACATGAGGTTTAATTTGAAATTCAGATAAACAAAAGCAAAACAAAAATTAGTATATTTAAGTCACAAATATTGAATGGGGTATACATGTTTTAAATTTTTTTCCTGTTTAATTGAATTTAAATTTACCTTGAAATTTTATATTTATAGACAATGTCCCTTGGACATAGTATTAGATATAAATAATATATAGTAATATAATAGTAATACTATTTATATTGAATACTATTTGTATAAGTATTGCATAGTATTTGATATAAATGTATTGTTCAACAAAATTTGTCTTACTCTTCTACCAAGTATATTTTATATTCATGATCCATAGAAGCACTCACATTTGTAACTTTTCTTTTTTATTGGTTATTTTATTTATTTATATTTCAAATGTTATCCCCTTTCAAAGTTTCCCCTCCACAAACCCTGTATTCCCTCCCCTCTGCCTATCTCTATGAGGGTACTCCCTCAATATGAGTCAAAATTTAGTGAACTTTTTCCCTTTAAGCCACATATTAGCAAAATATCATATGTTCTCTTTATTAAAGGTTCGCTAAGGATTTTTTGTTTGTTTGTTTGTTTCTTATCATCAAAGACTCCAGGAAAGTCTGTGGTCTCAACATTGAATCTCTATCAAGAACTGACTCAGGCAATGTCTCAAATAGCTATGATCACATGAAAATATTGCCTGAGTTTCTGTAACACTACTTCTGTTGGACATATAGACATTTCATTTCATGATGTTTTGATTGTACAGCATGGATGGATGACCAGAGGAAGACCTTGCATTTCCTGTTTGGAGAAACCGAGGCACTGATGACGTCCTGAAGAAAAGGCACACACTCACACAAATAGCCAATCAGTCAGATTATAGGAAGATTATAAAATTAATTAAAATCCAGTTCCTTGAATTCTAGCAATCTATTTTTTTTTCTATATTTGGCATAAAAGGATGAAGAGAAACAAAAGAAGACAGAGCATGTGGATGTCTGTAAAATCTTTAGAAAACAGTAGGAAAACTGAAAGCATCATTGTACTGTGACAATTCACTGTAATTGTCATAATTAGTCTCTGCATCCTTCAAACATTAAAAAGGACTAGTTATAAGCTTATACATGAAGAGCATTTAAATTACATTAATGTGAACCGAGGTTGCTAACATGAAACATAACTCTAATTTTTATTTTACACTGGAATAAGACCAATCTTGTATCAATGTTTTTAAATTCAATTAAAGATTCATTTTACTACTAAAAATATCTATTTTAAAAGGAAAATTATGAGAAAAGTGCATATTTATTGAATGTTTTTCTATTAAATGTAATAAACAGTAAATGTTATTTTATTGATGTGTGAAACAGAGACTATATTGAACCATTTTTATTTTTAATGGCCCTATGTTGTAGCAAAGATGCATGAATTCTCAGTGACTGTTAACATTAGAATTTTGGTACTTTGTGTGAAAAAAAAAAAAAGTTGGTCCAGGTCCCAGTGTGTCCTTCATTTCAATTCTTTCCATTTCCCACATAGGAAATAAATGCCATTCTGTTTTGGCAGGCACTCATTTGTAATGTTCTAAAAATAAACAAATAATGAAAAGAATATGAACATGTGGGAAATATAAACCCACACTTGTCTTAGAAAGGGTTTCTACTTATGTTAAAATAAAACTAAATGCATGTAAACATATAAAATAATGGGAGGAAATTTTAGTTCTAGTTGGTACCAGAGGGAGATTAAAGTCGTAGCAGAGGTTTAGCCTGATGCCTACAGCTATATGTTTCCTTATCCTTCATCATCTAGATTTATAAATGAATAAATAAGCAATTAAATAATTAAATAGAAAGAAAGGAAAAAAAAACCAGAAGTAGAAATTACATACAGAACAACAGCAACAAAGCCCACGCTACTGAATGGTCCTCTGCTAATGCCAAATAATTGTTTTTGGAATTGCTTTTTATGCTCTAAGTATTTCACCTTTTTGTTTTCCTATAGCCAGTGTGAGGCCCACAGGAGGAAGTCTACAGCTTTCATCTTGATTTATAGAGATGATGATAAAAGTTTAGTCTCACAGCTTGGTGCCCAGTGCTCTGGTAAAATGCAGCCTACAGCATATGTTCAAAGACAGGTTAGCCAGAGCTGAGCATAGTTTGATTCTAGTAAACACAGCCTACAGTAGAAACATATTGGATTCAGGTTCAATGGTACAAGAAAGAAAAGTAAAAATATTCCAATAAACAATGTGTTTTCCAATTAATGTTGCACTTAAGATCTTTGTTTTATTTTTCTTGGCAATCCCTAGGAGATTGTATTTCTTCTATGCTATAGCTAATGTATAATTTAAAATACTGATAGAGTATTTAGGTTAGAAGTACATGTTAAGACATTAACAATACAGTGTATTTGTGTGTTCTCTACATATTAGTCACTGTGTTTGAGGTAATCTCTACTCTCTCAAACATTTACTAGACCTATAAACTATTGTGGGAAGTAAAATACACAAGTACAGAAACAGGATTCGATGAGAAAGTGAAGGATCTCTAAAAAATCATGGCATAATCACTAAAGACTTCTCTAAGGACATGATATTTCACTTAAAACCATGATAGAGGAGAGTCAGCCAAGCTAGAAACAGAAGGACGGCTGTGCCTGTCAGAAGACAGGGAGCTTGAAGACACTTGGCAAAGGGGTGTGGCCCTCATCAGAGATGGAAGCCAGATTGGCTAACCTTTGGAAAGTCACTGGCAAAGAAAGGACACATTGAATTTACATTTTCCCTTTCTCTGCTGCAGATAATGAATTCTCTCTCTCTCTCTCTCTCTCTCTCTCTCTCTCTCTCTCTCTCTCTCTCTCTTTCTTTCTTTTTCTTTTTTTTGGCGAGGATGCCAAACACAGAATCTGATGGAGCAAAGGAAATGGAGAGAAGATTATGTATTATTCTGACTGTGGAGGTGAGAAGCATACCATAAAGTATATGCATAAAACTGACTGGAAAATAGATTGGGATGTTGCTGTGAGAAATACCTGAGCATAGAAATTTAAAGGATGCTATTTGGTGTCAGTTTCAGAAGTTTCAATCTGAGGAACCGTCCTTGATCCCTTGTCTTTAGATATGTGGCAAGGTTGAACAGGAATATGTGACTGAAATCCCCATCCTCAAAGTAGCCAGGAGCTTAGACAAAGAGAAGATCCAGGAACAAACTGGATTACTACAGTACAGATGATACTGTAACAATATTCTTCCTTCTGTTAGACCCCTGCCTCTCAGTAATGCCACTATGAGTGATGACTTCATTGACTATGACAAATTCTTCAGGATACATTTCTCTCTGTAGCTAGAAGCCGAATATCCAACACTTGGGGTTTCTGAGGGGACATTTCATACCTAAGTCACACCATGAATAATGGAATGCTGGTTTTTTGTTTGTTTGTTTGTTTTGTTTTGTTTGTTTGTTTGTTTTTTTTGTTTTCTTTTAACAGAACTGTTCCTTGAAAAACTTCAGAGAAGTCTGAAACATAGGCAACCAAATCATTAAGGAAGCTGACTGAATTAAATGGTAATAAGTAAAAGGAGATGCTACGTGCTCTGAAAAGATTTTTTGCAGGAAGAATGAATGGACCACCCTTCCTCCACAACACACATTTACAAGTGCCACCCTAACCAGAACGCAGAGAAATGACGTATTCTTATTGGCTATGCATATGGGGACTTTTTATTCATTTCCGTATTTTCTGTCCTTTTACTGAAGTTTTATTTGTACTTTATTTGCCAACGCTAATTGCTGAAAAGGACTGTATCTGTTTGACAGGACTAGAATTAGTACTATTAAAAAAGCGGTAGTTAACAGACAATTTTACATTGAGTCAAAATACAGAAATGCACTCATCTCATTGGTCATTGTAAATTAGGATAGACGTGTTGTGTTATTTTACAAAGATAGCTAGTGTGACTACTGAACCAAGCATGGCCTTGGTGGGGACAGAGCAACATGGTTCTTGCCCCTGGGACAGGGCTCCGGTGTGAGCCTCCATGAGTGTTGATGGTGGCTGTGGACATAAGGCTTGTTTGTGTAACAATATACAACCTTTCTGGAACCAGTACTAGCAGTGGAGGACTCTTTCCTTCCAAGGAATATACTCCATGTAAAGTTAGTGACTCCAGGATAATTAGAAACAGTAGTTCAGAAGTTGAGGGTGTGGCTGTGTCTCAGCAGAATGGGAAACACTTGTACTTTCAGGACTGCCCTTAAGGCTATGGGAAAGATCTCTAAATACATGAGTTCGAAAATATATCATTTCTCAACTATGCAAAAAAACAGGATGCAATATGGATTATATGAGGGGATTCATGAATCTAAAAGAACAAAAGCAGCTATGTCATGAGCCAACTTGTTAGAAAATTACTAAGAAAGGAGATAAAGAGATTTAGGCAGTCCTGAGGTGAGCAAGAGATCCTACCCAGCTAAGTTTCTTTTGTTTATGATTATGAAGACAGTTAGATTCCAGAGCTCAGGATCAGCCTAAGACAGAGAATGGTTAGGCTAAGATATGGTGAAAATGGTGATTTCATGGCAGGGTCCCACACAACTAGTTTATATTCTGTGCTGTAATTTAACATGGGCAGACAGGCCTCTGAATTCTTTTGCAATGTTATTTAAAAAAATGTATGCTTGCTGTCTCTTAAGAGTCAAAGGGCTCAGGTCAAGGGATGCTGATTCATATGATAATCAAAAGGAAAGCTGGAGTAAGTGACTGGATTGCTGTGTAAAATAGAAGACTATACCAGTGCTCTGCAGATGAGCTATTCAGAGAAATTTTTAGGATAAAAACAGAGAATTGCTTGAAGATCTCTCTCTCTCTCTCTCTCTCTCTCTCTCTCTCTCTCTCTCTCTCTCTCTCTCATACACACACACACACACACACACACACACACACACACACACAAGCAAGCAAGCAAGCAGGATATGGAGAAAGAACACAGTCTTTCAGGTGGATCCATGATTTAACTTCAAGTCTTTTCAAAATCTCCAGATACCCCTTCTCTCAGAAGCCCCTCCATGCCAAAACTGGTATTTGGCAGGTTACTACATGGGAACCTTACACTGGCAACTATGAGTTGTGGTTGTGATCAAAATGGACTACCATTAAGAACTTTAGCAAAGGAGCCAAAGGTGGTGAATGAGTATAATTTAAGAGTGTTATCCAGACACAATAGAGATGCTACAAATGTGGGCACACACAGGTTGTGACAACATGATAAAGACCTTTAAAATTTCAAGTCAAATAAATTTTCAGAATGGAGGAGGTGTACCCAACAACTAGTGGAGGAACTGAGAAATTACTGTAAATGGATAGTCAGTTGGTGAGAGAAAAGAGAAGAACAGAGGGAGAGGAGGGGAAGGGAGGGGAAGGGAGAGGAGGGGAGGGGAAGGGAGGGGATAGGGGGAGGAGAAGAGAGGGGAGAGGAGGAGAGAACACTCTTTAAGAATATAAGCCCTAAAAGATCCAATATGTTCTAGTGTACCACTTTTCAACCAGTATATAGGCAATACTGACTACACTCAATGAATTTATTTTTAAATGAATAAAGTCTCTGGGCAATGGTGTTGGATGTCATTAATCCTAGCACTTGGGAGGTAGAAGAAGGTGGATCTCTGAGTTTGAGGCCAGCCTGGTCTATAGTGTGAATTTCAAAACAACCAAGGCTACACATAGAAACTCTGTCTATAGAATGAGGTGTGCGAACCTTGAAGAAGATGGTGATGAGGATGAGCATGACCAAAATACAATGGATAAAATTCTCAGATAATTTTTTTTTAACAGTAGTGTTTGGTTCTGCGCTAGGTCTCTGGGTTATCTAGCCTCTGTTTTGTTGTTGTCGTTGTTTGTTTTGTTTGTTTGTTTGTTTTTTGTTACTTAAGCAGTGTTGAGTTTGTGCTTCTTCTCATAGATTGGGACTTAAGTCAAATCAAACATTGTTTGTCTACTCCTACAAGTACTGTGACACCATTATCCTGGCATAACTTGCCAGCAGGAGAGATTGTACCTTGAATGTTTTACAGTAATTTTGGTGTCCATGAGTCTTTGTTGATAGCCTATAGAGTAACTTCCTAGATTTAAAAAAAATAAAAATCTATAATGTAGGAGTGAAGGCTCCATGTAGGTACCAACTCAACTTCTTCAATGTGTTGTGTAGGTGCTTTGCTACACAATGGGGGCCTGATTTCAGTTTGTGGAAAGCAATTCTTTGTCCAGGCAAAAGCCTGGAATGTTTGTAAATTCCCATGGGATCCCCTTGGTCAACATCTCAATTGAAGGTAACCTTGTCCCACCCCAGGAAGTCTCACCTGGTAACAAATGATGGCTAGTTGAGATGATTAAAATAGTTATTAATAGTATTGTGCTATACTCATAGATCAGCACCTTATCCAGTAATCTACAGAGAAGGCCTCCTCTCACAGCAGATGTGAATAGCTACAGAGACCCACAGCCAGAAATTAGTAGTGTAAAGAGTGTCTAAATGGGTTCTTTTAATCAAATACCTTTCCTCAGGATTCAGAAAACAACCAAACCAGCTCAGTTAGACAACAGGGTCTCAAGCGAGGGAGTGGGCATTGAAAAAGAAAAACAGTTAGACAAAATTATAACATGAATCCAACCCATACTGAGGCTGAAGCAACTTTATTTCTCTCCAGTCTGCTTTTATATCATTCTAGGTGTATGCAAAAATATGGTCAGTTCTTAGATCAAAGACAAAGTCATCAAGTGAAGTAGTAAACAAGATCATATAAGATAGTGATTGAGTAAAGTAGTAAACGAGGAAATCACTTAAGAAGTAATTCAGCAAAGCAGTAAGAAAAGCCCCTTGGTCACTGTTTCTAACATTCTTATCTGAGCCTACATCCTTGTCCAAGCCTTGACAAATGCCAAATTCCTAGAAGCAGCACCAAAGCTCTCAACAAGAAAACATAATGGAAAAAGGAGGTAAAAAGACTGTAAGAGCCAGAGGTGGATGACACCAGGATGCCAAGGTCCTCTGAATCAATTAAACAACTGCATATAAGCTCACAGAAACTGAATCAGAAGCAGAGGGTGGAGCCTACACAGGGTCTGTACCAGGTCCTCTGCATAATAAACATTATAGCTACTAGCTTAGTAAATTTATGGGCTTCTGACTGTGAGAACAAGTGGGTCCCTGATTCTTTTGCCTGCTTTTGGAGCTCTGCTCCTCTTGGTGGGTTGCCATGTACAATATGATATCATAGTTTTTTCTTCATTTGATTACATTTTATTTTGTTATGTTTTGTGGGGCAGTGGGAGTGGGGAAATAAAGGGAGTGGGAGAAAACCCGAGTCCTGCCAGAGTTCTGGTGCCTGGGCAGGGAACCCCAGGTAGGTGTTTGGCTGTGGGAAGCCACGGAATCTCAGCTTGCCTGGGGAGTGGACAAGGGGCAGTCTTAAGTAACAGGTTCTCGGGTTCTCAGGTTCTCAGTCTCGGACCTCCCAGACATCGCTGGACACCTACGAAGACTTGAGAACAAAGTGGGGGCCCGGGGCCGAAGGGAGGAGAGGGCAGGGAGAGAGGGGACGCTGGATGGTTCCTAAGTGGGCGAGAGTCCTTGGTCCGGTCCATGGATGGAATGAAGGAAGGCCTTCTGGTGGGAGGCTAGATAGACATGGCTTGTTAGGAGAAAGCCTATCCCATCATTCAAGCATGGTGGGCCTTGAAGTGCAGAGACAGTCTGTAGTTTTAGAACTTTATTGTAGAAAGGCAGGGGAAAAGAGAGACAGGCTGGCCATGGCCATATGGATAGAGGTGGGGGGGAGGGAAAGAGAAGAGGGTTAGAGATGAGAGTAAGAGAGATGAGAGCTTAAAAAGAGCAAGGAGGGACCTAGCAGCTCCTTTTATAGTGGGCTGGGCTATCTTGCTGTTGTCAAGTAATTGTGGGGAGGATCATACCTGGCTATAGTCAGATAACTGTGGGGGTCTATCCAGAATGCCAGAAGCTTGAGGCAATGTCTGCTTGACTTATAGTCACTGAATTATAGAGTTGGGGGCTCTGTGGTGTCAGGCACCTGTCTCTGGGAACATGGCTCGCTGTTCTGTCCCTTGTAGAGTTTTCTACTGGGATGTTGGAACAAGCCTCATTCATCCAAAACAGTCTGCCCCACAATGTTTGGTTGTTATCTCTTAGAAGCCAGTTCTTTTCTAAGAAGAGACAGAAATGAAGTGCATCTGGAAGAGAGAGGATGTGGGGAGCACCCGAGAAGAACCGAGGGAGGGAAAACTGGAACGTAGATAGATTGGAGGATAAAAATAAACTCTTTTCAATAAAAGGGGATATAGATAAAAGGAAAGAAAAGAAATTCTTGAAGAGTTAATAAAAACGTATTGAGCAAAGCAATGTTTTATCATTTTAATGAGAAGAAAGATGAGGGGCAATCTCTCTAGATAACTTTGATATGATTTAAAATAAATGTTTGATTTCTTTAGATTTGGCAGACTGATTGTTGTAGTCCTTTTGGAGTGATGTGCCCTAGAAATGCCATTAACTTTCCTAAATTGTAAAGATGTCTAGACTCCAAAAATAGTCAAGGTAATAGGAAACACAGCAATGAGTGATAGTTTCTTACTCTAACTTACATCAAGGCCAACAATGTAAAAGAACATGTTAAATGTAACATGTAAAAGCATGTTAAAGTATGATATCCCAAGTCAATGGACAAATGACAGAACTTATTAGAAATTCCATAACTACACCTGACACTGTAGCTGTGGTCTCTTAAAGTGCTACTAGAAGCCCATTGACTTGTCTTTTGTATATTTAACTTCATAGAATTTACACAAAGCTGAATTGTTCAATGGTAATGGACTGGAAACTTTAACACATACAATAACTTGTCTTTAAATTGGTTTCAAGTATTTGTGTGTGTGTGTGTGTGAGCACACACGTGTGTATATTTATATATGTGCATGATTATCAATTCTTGCAGAGATCAGAAAATGGTATCAGATTCCCCTGGAGCTAGAGTTAACAGCATTTGGCAGTGCCTGGTATATGTGAAGGATCCAAATTCTAGTTCTCTGAAAGACAACCAAGGGCCTTAAACTTCTGAGCCATCTCTCCACCCGCTGTTTTTATACATATTTTTAAATCTCAATCATTTACTTCCCATAGTCACACAACAACAAAAAGATAATCATGATAGATAGATAATTTCACAAGTGTTGATTTTCACTTAAACTGGAAACATTAAGAAATTTAAGTGTCATCAGTGGAGGGGTAAATACCAGTTTTTAAAGAAATAGTTGTTTAGTGGTGTTGATGGATAAGAGCGATTACTTTGAAATTGACTGTACAATTGACTATCAGACATTTTTGAACTTTGCAGGGGCTAAGTGCACTGCTGCAACCACTTGTCTTTTATTCTGTTTGAGCCACCAAGTGTCTTCTCTTTAGAGCACCATTGATTAACCAATTAAGTCACCTGGTTTTTTAAAAGACTGAGTGAAACACCCCTCTGAAATTAATTGATTTTTGCTCAGTAATCCAGACAAACAGAAGCTCAAAAAACATACTCTATTACATGCACATATTTTGGTTGACATTTACATTTCTTGGAGCATATGCATGGATATATGTCTCCCCAAATTCCTGTTCATGACTAAGATGCAGTATATTGCTTTCCTCTTGTTAAATCACAAACAGAATTGACAATAAAGGTCATTTTAACATCATAAACAATTCCTTAAAATACTAGAAATATTGTATTAACATGCTATCCCCGGGGTAGTACAAGAGATATAAAAATGTTTTCCTGAAAAACTTATGTCAGAGCATCTACTGATGGAGATGGAAAAAGAAGGCTGCTTGCTATATGTCATGAACGCTATCACCAACAAAATGTCTTAAGGATGCACAAACTACTACAAAGGAACCTATTAATACTATCCTCCATCTCTAAGGATCTCTGAAGCTATTCTCTGTACACTGCACATTATGTAGAAGGGGCAACTAGCTATTGGGGCAATAGGGAAGGTGATAGTGGGTAAACAAAGGGTAGGAGGCCAAGGGAAGGTACTAAGGGTATACAAAGGGTAGGAGGCCAATTGTAATTAAACTTCCACCACCGGTAGGGAGCAGTGGTTATGGGGGGAAAATCTCCCTTTATAGGAAGTAGCTATATTTAAGATGAGTTTTGTGTGTGTGTGTGTGTGTGTGTGTGTGTGTGTGTATAGTTTTCTGGCATATATTCATATCAGAAATAGGTTAGATGCTCAGATATATATATTCATATCAGAAATAGGTTAGATGAATGAGTGAGCAGGGAGGAGAGCAGAATATAAGAATGCAAATGTAGACATTGTAAGATATTTAATCTATGCTACCCACTTAAATAATTATTATGCAAATCAGGAACACACAAATAAGAGCAAAGCTGTTTGGTCAAAGTTCAGTCTTGTTGAAAGAGTAGGGTCACAGGGGATGGGGGTGGCAGCAAAACTCTGGTGTCATCTTAATACTCTTTGATTATTACTGTGAAAAAGTGCCAAAAAAGACCAACTGTGGTTCTTAATACACTTTTGGCCCATTCTCCAGTCTGATCTCTTAGTTTTCAAATATGCTTGGGTTTTGGTGACAAGATTTAGGCAACCTCATTTATGTACTTAAGAAAGCATAATTGAGGAGAAACTACATTTTTGCACAAATGCATCCACAGAAACTTTCCTTAATGGGTATTAGAGAAATTTACATACTCACTAGTTACTTGTGTGGAATTTCATCATAGTGTCATAGAAGGAATCTGAATCCTTTTGTACCTTTTATATATATCAAATTATTGTTCCCCAGTAGAAATAAAGGGAACAGGACTCATGGTTAAAACAGCAGAGATGGTTATTTTTCTTTTTTAAAGAAGGGAATGGTATATTCAAGGATTGTAGTGGGCTGGTGAGTAAAGAAAAGAAATGTGCTCACAAAGTTCTGAGTCTCATGATACTCTATAGGTCAGTGACACAATATTCATCTTTCCTGTGTTTATCTCAGGTTTTGTGAGGGTGTGGGATGTTTTATTCTATTTCTTGTATGTAGCCCTGATGGGGAAGGGATTCTAGTTTGTCTTCCCACTGGCTTCTTCCACATGTTAGTCTTTTTAATTGTCTCCTGTATCTCTCCTTTTACCATAAGAGCAAAGCTAAGTACTGCTGGTATAATTTCGTTTTTATCTATTTCATTTTATTCTATTCCCTCTACCTCCAAGCCTTATTCTTCCCAACACTTCAACACCAGTAAAGAGAGAAAAGAGTTTAGAGTGCAAAGGAGGTGTGATTATGGGCAGTGGGTTCCTTGGGGGCACGTCGAACCTTCATAGTCAGGATATCTCCAACTTCTTGCGTCTTTGCTTACAACCACTTGACAAACCACAGAAGCAACCTGCAGCAGATGCCTCTTCTTCTTCTGAGTCCTGCCCACTTCAAGCCCCAGCCCCCAGCCCCCAGCCCCCTACACCCCCCACACACCCCCTACCCCCACACTCCCTGCTCTTCACCCCTAGCCCTCTGGGGGCTCTGGCATTTATACCTTTGCCAGAATCCTCAGAATTAAACTACCTGCGGCTGGTAGAATCACATCCCAAACAGAACACTCAAGAGGCAAATAGCCAGCTGCTGTGGATAATCTGAAGCAGCCTCATATCCCATACCTGGGATTAAAACAAAAGCACGTTTAGATAATGTAACTTTGGCTTAAGAAAACATTGTTTTCTTTTCTTCCTTCCTTCCTTTCCTCCTTTTTTCTTCCTTCCTTCCTTCCTCCCTCCCTCCCTCCTTCCCTCCCTCCCTCCCCCTCTCTTTCTTTCTTTCTTTCTTTCTTTCTTTCTTTCTTTCTTTCTTTCTTTCTTTCTTTCTTTTATTTTTGTTTTAAGAATCTCAAACTCTCACTACATCCTGTAGCACGTCTTCTATGTAGGTAGTAGATATCAGCAGACACTTAATCCTAAAAAAACACGGAGATGAAGATGCATATCAAGATCTTTGATTTCAGGACTGAAGCGAAACAAGGCAATTCCTTCTTCCAGAGTTGTCCCCATCCTTCCTCCATACATGAGGAAAAGCAGTTCCTTTTTATCCTCATCCTTATCTATTTCCCAGGTTGGGATCAAAATCCATTTAAATTTTTTGTACTACTCTGTGCATTCATGAAAACTCATGATATATGCTAGGACTCAGTCTCCAGTGAAAATACAAGCAGCACATAGTTACCTGGCAGAGCCAGTAAAGCTCACTGAGAAGCCAGGGACTCTCTTTCAGGCTGCCCAAGCAAGTATTAAATACTGAGTCAGTCTGCAGAGAGGAAATTAGGGAAAGGAAATAAAAAGTGTGAAGGATGTGTTGAAACACAATTGTAAGCAACATGTAGTAACTGTGAATGGCTGAGAAATCACAGTCGTTTAATAGACCTGCTGGGCATATGCAAAGAGAAAAGCATGCTTTTTTTCTTTGAATAGAGTTGTCACCTAGGTCTGTCTGCACTGTGAGATCTGGAGACTAAGACTGAAGATCAAAATAACTAGTCCAAGGCTGCTTAGGATGAAAAAGATTGTTACCTTTTATTGTTAGTTTCATCCCCAAATAACAATCAGAGTACTAACAATAACAAGAAGAAAAATAATTGCACACCAGTATGGTATTCGCCGTTCTCTGGGTGATATTACATATTAATAGGAAAGGAAGCTTGTCGCTAAAAAGCACAGAATCCACAGTAGCTTATCCAAGAGGGAGAATGTATTGCTTTCTGTGAATTAAACACTTCAGATATGGCTCATTCTGGGAGGTTACTCACTATCAGTAAGTATCAGTAACAGCTCAGACTTTCTTCTCCTCTTTAGGGTCCCATGTTTCTTTTCAGTCTTGCAGAAGCAGGAAGCTGCTCCAGATACTAAGAATGTCTGTGAGTTCTTTTTTTTTTTTTTTTTAATATCTTATTTGTTTTATTTCTGTCTATATTCCACAGATTTTTTTTTTTTTTTTTTTATTATTTTCTTTATTTACATTTCAAATCAGAGCATCCTTTCCTTTTTTTTTAACACCCAAAGAACTGCAGTGACTGTCACTACCTTTTTATCCACCACCCCACATTAGTTGAAAATAGATTCATTTCGTATCTGGTCTATCCTGATATGCCCTCCCCATATGCCTCCCAGTTCCTCCCCTCCAGCCCCTTCCCTCCTAACCTGCTTCATTTTTTTTTCTTTCCTTAGAAAAGAATGGGTTTCTAAGAGATAACAAAACAAAACAACCACAAAACCCAAAACATCACATCAAAGTCAGACAAGGCACTCCAACCGAAGGAAAAGGGCCATGAGAGAAATCACGAGAATCAGAGACCCACTCATCCACCCATAGAGGAGTCTCATGAAAATACTAAGCTAAAAGTGTGTGTGTGTGTGTGTGTGTG
>NC_034609.1:21934031-21951564 GCF_900095145.1 Mus pahari | reverse complement strand
TGTGTGTGTGTGTGTGTGTGTGTGTGTGTGTGTGTGTGTGCGCGCGCACGTGCAGTGGACCTCTAGGCCCTGTGCTTTTGCTTCAGTCTCTGTGAGTTCATTTGAGCTTTGCTCAGTTGATCTAGAGAGCCTTGTTCTCCGGACATTCTCCATACCTGCTGGCTTTTACACAATGAGCAAATGTACTTCCACAAAGTTCCTGATCTCTGAAGGGAAGGAATTGATGGAGACGTGTCATTTAAAGCTGAGCGTTCGGATATCACTATACACAGTGTCTGGCTATGGCTCTCTGTATTTGTTCCCATCTGCTTCACAAGGAAGATTTCCTGATGATGGCTGACTCAAGAAAGCTCCGATCTATGCATGTAGCGGAGTATCATTGGGAGTCATTTTATTGTTACTTTTTGTTTTTAGACGAGTTCTATTGGGCTTTACTCCAGGTCTTTGGATTATCTAGTCTCTGATTTTGTTCATGCATGTAGTGCTTGGTATGGGTTCCATCTTGGGGACTGGGTCTTCAGCCAAATCATGTCCTGGTTGGTCACTCCCTCAAGCTTTGTGCCACTGTTTCCCTAACTTATTTTGCAGAAAGCACTTTTCTTAAGTCACTTTTGCTGTTTGGCACTGAACCATGTGGACTGTACAGCAGGGAAAGCTTGCCTTGTGTGGAATGAGAAGAAGTTGTAATGTGTCACAGCAGCCTTATTTATAATAGCCATAAGTTTGAAAGAACCTGGATGTCCCTCAACGATGGAATGGATACAGAAAAATGTGATGCATTTACACAATGGAATACTACTTAGCTATTAAAAACGACTTCATGAAATTCACAGGGAAATGGATGCAACTAGAAAATATCATCCTGAGTGAGTTAGCCCAGTCACAAAAGCACACACATGGTATGTACCCACTGATAAGTGGATATTAGCCCCAAATCTCTGAATACCCAAGATACAATTCACAAACCATATGAAGCTCAAGAAGGACAACCAGAGTGAGGATGCTTCAGTCCTTACTAGAAGGGGGAACAAAAAACTCACAGGAGGAAATATTGGGACAAAGTGTGGAGCAGAGACTGAAGGAACGGCCATAAAGACACTGCCCCACCTGGCTATCCAGGCCATATACAGACACCAAATCCAGACACTATTGCAGATGCCAACAAGTACTTGCTGACAGGAGCATGATATAGCTGTTTCCTGAGAGGTTCTGCCAGAACCTGACAAATACAGATGTGGATTCTCAGAGTCAACCTTTGGACTGAGCACAGGAACTCCAATGGAGGAGTTAGGGAAAGGACTGAAGGAGCTAAAAGGGTTTGCAACCCCATAGGAAGAACAACAATATCAACCAACCAGACACCCCCCCACACACACATACACACAGAGCTCCTAGGGAGTAAACTACTAACCAAAGCGTACACATGGAGGAACCCATGGCTCCAGCTGTGTATGTAGCAGAGGATGGCCTTATCTAATATCAATAGGAGGAGAGGTCCTTGGTCCTGGGCAGGCTTGATGCCCCAGTGTAAGAGAATGCCAGGGCAGTGAGGTGGGAATAGGTGGATAGATGGAGAAACATCGTGATAGAAGCAGTCGGGGATGGGATAGGGGGTTTCTAGAGGGGAAACTGGAAAAGGAGATAACATTTGAAATGTAAACAAACAAAACAGCCAATAAAAAAAAGTTGCTGCTCTGAAGGTTCAGAGAGTCATGACTAATGCACATAGATGTCCTGTGGTCATTTATATTTGTAAAAAAAAAATGGTCCTATTATAGAAGCATGGATATCAAAGAACCCTATCTATGGACAAAGAACTTCAGTCAACTAGTGATCGATGAGAGAAGTGGTGGTTGTCTTTCTAATTGGTAAACCCCATCACTTCTTATTCAACACCAAGCGTTATGCCCTGAAATCATATTAAAAAACAAGCAACACTAAGCAAGCTCAGCATGTTGCATTTATATATTTATACATATATATGTAAAAATAATAATCAAAGAAAATGAGTCAATGAATCTGAGAGGCAATGGGGAGGGAACCAGAGGGGTTGAAGTGAGAAAAGAAAAGGAAATGAAATAATAATTTTTAAGGAGATGTTTTTCTCTTTCTTAATTAAAAAGAAAAAGATTTGAGGCTTAGTCTAGAAAGATGCAAAATTTAAACCAGAATCAAGGTTTTCAACAGCAACATATGAGCAGATCAACATGCTACTGTCATAGAGAGCAAAGCTGAAAAATAGGGGGAGGGGGCTTAGGAAACTTAATGGAAATCTCAGTACATAGAAATTCATAAATCCTGTAAAAGTTGTAAGTTTTATGTGTCCTAAATTAATTTAGTATTTTCCATGGGAACACTTTAGAACTGTTTTTTTAAAAAATCAAATTAAGATAAAAATATGAGTATAAAATCTATTTTCCACGATTTTGTAAGCAACATATTCCAGTAGCTCACTGTATGCAGGCAAAACAGGAAGTAAGAGAAGAACAGATACACAATGCAGTGTACTACTTTTTTACCTCATAAATTTATTTTTATTAATTTTGGCTACCATAGAAAGAATCAAGTTTCACTGTGGAATGTTCAGGCATGCATAGCATACCTAATTCCCACCCACCCCCAATCCATGTTGCCTCTCTTCCCTGCTTGCTCTATAGACCTTACACTCATTTCAGAGGTAAAAAGCCTGATCATAGAAGAAACAACATATGGTCTATATGTCCTTATAAAGAGCAGGAATTAGAATTCAGGTTTACTTATTCTAAAGGAATTTTTAGAGGAGTAACAGCCACCGCCGTCCAATGATACTGGTTATTAAGAAAGAGATGAGTATATAACTTACATTAAACATAGGTGTTCCCCAGGGTCTTTTTTATGCTTTTCTTTTCCATTAAAAAAAATTTTCAAGAGAATGTTACCAGAGTCAGGTGCATAACATGTTGCTCAATGTACACTGCTTATGAAGATGTAGTTCAGGTGTAGAAATTAACAGTCTGTAGTCTAAAGAGACTAAGACTACTAGAGGACAGTTACAGATATGTTTACATTTGTACAGATTAACATATTGGTACAAAGAAGCAAAGCAAGTGTTTTAACAGCTTTCATATGTAAGATGACCAATTTTCCTCCATATATCGCCTCAAGTGCTTTACACTGAGTAGTTACTGTAAGTTCTGAAGAGTCCGGTGTTTCGGAAAAGGCAGGAATACACTGTTTAGATGGTGAATATGCTGCCTTGTTTTGCTCTATTTTCAACATCGTTTCTCTCCCTGCTTTTTTTCTTTTTATGACTAATGTGAGGAGGGAACATTTCAAATGAGAAAAATAACCTTATTTTTCTACCCTTGACAGTGCTACCATATGGCTCCAGCATTTGATTCCATCCTTCCCACCCTCCTACTATTTACTTATTTTAATCACACTTTATAAGTGGTTTAAAGGAGCGTTTGGAGGGTTGATTCCTGGCTCAATTTCACTCAGAGTTTGGACATAGATCACTCAGTTTCTCCTCTCTGCAAGGGTCTGCCATCTTTAAACGAGCACAATGTTGTTCATCCATTTAATGAAATCCTTACAAATGATATAGTTCCTTACATTTTAAAGAGGATTCCTATTATTGCCATTTTTTTCCTCATCAAGTTCCAGAACCATCTGTGCTTTCCCATTTATGGCCAAGACTTTTTTTTTTTTCTTCAAGTTTCAAATTTGCTTAGAACTGACAAAACACAACATCTGGATTTCAATTCAAGAAGGAAGGCTCATTTGAAAGCTTTTTAATGCCCCTGGACCACAATGAGATCAAATTGAAGAACAGTTTTTATGAACTGAGTGCAAATGAATTAGAAACATGTGGATTATATTTCTCTTAAACCTCAAAGGGAATTTAAATATTAAGAAAAAGTGCTTTGCGAATGGCTTCATGGCTCCCGACAAAATCAGAACACTTGGGGAAAAAAAAGGGAAGGGGCCCAGAGTTGGTGATAACTCTTGCATCCAAAATGGGCTCAGTCTTTTCTTTTCACACAGAAAAGGGATATTTTGATCTTTGCATAAAAAAGAAAGTAGAACTAGGACTTTCGTGTTACTTATGCAGCAGTACTCATTTTTTATATATATATATATATATATATATATATATATATATTTTAATTCTAAAATAAACATGCTTGTAGATTTGAGTCTTTCCTTTTATGAGAGGGTGTTGTTGTTCGGTCTTTTTTTGTTCAGGAGTAGTTAAAATTATTAGAGGAGGACCTAATGCAACCCCCTAGTCATTGCATGTACTACAATGTAGATATTGGTGAAAGTGATTAATACATATTGATTTTACACTTTTAATGTATGTCTATTTTCAATTTTAGTTTTGCTGAGGTTTAAAAATCTTTTAAGACAAATGAAACTCCATACTTCCACATCTCAACACAAAATGTTTCAGATTGTACTACAAGTAGTATCCAACCATTCATGATTGTATGTGTTGGGGGTGGGTGGGGGTGAGTTATAGAAGCTTATAGCAGATATCCAAAGGGAAATAGTATTAATTCTTCATCACAGTGTATCTGACTTTGAGGGTTCCATGCATATGAAGTAATTCCACTTATCTACATAAGTAAGTCTACTGTGACTGTGGACCTCCAGAGAGTCCCTGCAAATGACAGTTCTAAAGAAGACAGGCAAGCTCAACCGTCACCAACATAGGAGGTACAATTTCCCCAGTTGTCTGAGCTGGAAACAGCTTACAGTGATCCTTTGCTGGTGCCCACAAATGTCAGCAGTGACAGGGAGCAATTCCCCTTTCCATTCCATTGTTCCCTCTGAGAGCCTTGATCTATGCTTATCCTGAGGGTAACCAATGTCCTGACATGTCCGCACCCTTCCTTATCATCACAGCTAACTGACTCCTACTACCACTCTACCTTAGAATTATGCTAAGATACAGCTTTCTAATCCAAGTGAAAAAAAAATCACACCTATTCTCTGCGATTACAAGGAGGGGAGGAGTGACTAGTTATAGTCAAAGAGAAATCGATGAGCAAACCAATCCCAAATTGGAGGAAGAAGAGGGTGATATCCTCAGCATATAGAGTCTTGATTTTGTTTACAACAATGTTGATATTAGAAAAACTTCAATAAAAGACTAAACACAATGCATGCTTCCACTGAGAAATAAGACAAAGTTTTTAAAGTAGACAAAAATCTTCATGCTCACAGTTGGTTAGAACAGAGCAGAATAAATGCTTACTAGAGTGAGCTAATCCAAATGGTATACCTTGTGACAGGACTCCTTCTAATTCTCGGAGACACCAGGAACAGGCATATCTCAAGCAAACAGTTTTGTGGGGGAACTACGTCAGTATATAGAACAAAGCAAGTGGAAACACATTACTCTTGGGTAGGAAAACTCATTCTCATAATAACTTGCTAAAAGTACAAGTTAAAGCATGAATTACTAATGAATAGAACAACATGTCATATTTTATTTCTGTAGGATGTTCCCACATCTCTACAAACTCATTTGTTATTTCTCTGCAGGTGAAATTAGCCAATTGAAGATAGATTCGGGTATATAAAGGCAGGTTTATTGGAAAGACACTCTCAGGCAGGTTCACTGGTCCTAAAGAATGAGGACAGGGATGTCACCATGGAGACAGAGGAGAGCTAGAAGAGAAAGAGAAAGTGTGATCATTGTCAGAGAAGAGAGAAGAAAGAAGGGATAGAACAAAATGTCTGGATTATATAGAAAAGAGTCTCTGGGGGAGGGAAATCCCAACTTCAGGGCTGGAAAATTCAGGGTGGAGGTCAGGGTATATCAGGTAGGGACCGAGGGGTGCTAGAAGAACCTAGAGGCCAGGTCTACTTTGTTACGCTAAGTATGCATCTCAGCTGTTTGTCACTGAACTAAATCTCAAAATTGGGTAGCCATTATTTCCTAAGAGGCTGTTGCTTTCTTCAAGGCTCTATATGGGGGTCTTCATTTCTCTTTACATCCTTTTTTCAATTTAACAATCTAGTAAGTCATGAAATCTCATTCCCTGATTGTTAAGCATTATGGAGTCATAGTCTTTGTAAATGTCTGAAGATATCATGAACAGTTCCTAAGATGTCACATTGTCTGCAGAGACAAAAGGATGAGCAAAATTGGGGAAATGTAAAGAAAAATAACAATACACAACTAATATTTGTTTATCATAATCTACTTGTATGCTCATTAGCATTTTCAACTAACAGGATTTAGAATAAAAACCCTCCAGGAATACCTGCAAGGGATAAATTAGTCTCTAGGTAGGCCAGTAAAGAACTGCCTTGAATATGGTAATTTACATGAGAAGATTCATCTGTTGTGGATGTCAGGATTCCCTGGGCTAGGATCCTGGAATAAATATATTAAACTGTAGTGAACACAGGGATTCATTCTCTTTTTTTCTGACTACAGATGCCTTGTCACTGTCTGCTTCACGATCTGCCTGCCTTTACTATGCTTTGAACTATGAACTGAAGTCAACCTCCTGTCTTTATGTAGCTTCTGTTCGAGCATTTTATTCCAGCAACAGAAGAGTAACTGATACAACCCGACAAACATTGAAACATCTGATACTCAAGGACTATCCACTCTTACTCTTCTAACACTCTTTTGTAGGATATGCACTTATTCTACACGTGAGGAACAGAAGACCTGCAGTGACTGAATGAATTACTTAAGATAGGCTTTCATTTCAGAAGCCACTGGTCTCATGTGAAGCAAAGGAGTCTAAATCCCAACCACAGGATGTTTTTGGGTGGCCCCTTATAGCAGGAAAATCAGAGCCGCCTTTGTGTAAATGTTGCGGGCCACACAGCCACAAAAGCATCTCCTACAGGAGGGTGTAATTGAGGATTGCCAAAGCACCAGGGATTGTGGGTACAGACAACACTAGCCAATTGGGAACTGCTTTTTAGAAGAGGTGCTTTCTTGGTACCAATGGCGGCACAGGTAGAGGGTATTTAAGGAGCTAACAAGTTTAGAGAGCTGGCTGCAGTGTTTCTCACCTGCTCTGGGAGTCTGTCTTTGACTCTGTGCCACTCCACCTCCAACCCCCAAGGGCAGGTAGGGTCTGGTGACAAGTAGTCCAGGACAAAGGCAACAGCACAGAAAAATTCTAGTTCAGCTGTTGATAACCCATCCACAAGTCTCCAGCACACTCAAATTCACCTTTTCCAGGTCTTTGTTTACACCTTCTCATTTACTCTTTCTATGTATTATTTAATTTTTTGACCTTCTGTACAGAAACACATTCTTTTCATCCTTCTTTTCCATCTTATTCTTCATCACATATGAAAATATCATTCAAAGGTAGTGCAGTGGTTGAGATGCTTTAACAGTTATTCTCTACCTTGTCTTTGCTGGAATTTAATTTTCATGAGACTTGAAAATTATATCTTTTTTACTAACGATTTTATGTAGCCTAACTAGAACAGCGACTCCAATATGTTTATGTAGCAATTTCTTCTGAATTAAAACATTTCATGATTGTGGGAGGTTCATTAAGTTATGGAAAATAAATGAGACTCATTAGGCTCAGGAAGCAAGCAACTCACAAATTTCTTTAACTACTGGATATTTACAAAATTCGTAAGGTTATATAGGAAGTAACAATTACCTTAGAGGAGAGAACCTCTAGTCATCAGACTGAAATTTGTGCTAGGAGACCTAAAGATATACCTTTTTTGAAATATCATACATGTTGACTATATTACACTTATGCGTGATAAGGCTGTTCATAGTCCATTCGTGCATGATTCAAGAACCTCCAGTATCATACACACATGATGACCAACGATCATGCATTTGTCATCTCACGCTAATGACCATTTTCAAAGAGGAAGGCAGGTTAATTTTAAGATAATTGCGGGAATGTCTGAACCTGAGAAAGAGTGGGGAATTAAAGAGAAGTAAGGAAAACTCCTGGGGCGTTGGATGGATTTTAAAGAGAGGACAAGGAAATTGAACTTTCTTAGCCAGAGTTTTTAGGTTTATATGCTGTCATGGCAGAAACTGGACAAATAACAAGGAAACTGTTATGAAATTGGCCACTTATCTTGGCTAACATAATCCAATACATTAAAGGGCCCACATTCTCTGTGTAGTGTCCCTGGAAAAATCATGGAGATGACAATGTTCTGTTCAGGTACTGGACACTTGCTGAGGAATACTTGAGAAGTCTTTTGTTCATTTATTATTTCTGGCTTGTTAGGTACTGTCTGGGACAGACAGACACAACTTTACAGGTTTCTTAACCTATGGTTGATTGAACTATAGTCTCTTTGTTCTCATATTTACATGATGAGCTTATAGCTTTGCTATGGTGGAGGGTTAACCTTACAACAGCTACCAAAATGTAAGCAATGTTATTTTTATTTATCCCATATTTGTTTCTTTGTCTATGGTGTTACTTGTGGTGGGCTCTTCGGGAAAACCTTCTTGTTAAAAGCCTCCTTTTCAATTTAGTCTGTCACAATAAATTGTATTAGAAGTGAGGATTTAAGGAAGGACTACAGTGTCTTAAATATGTTCCTCAAAGGCATGGAGTGGTGATGCTGGTAGGAGCTGCCTTCTGTCATTGGTCGAGAGCCTTGTCCTTTCCCTTGTCAGTTTAGCTTGGTCACATTACATATACTTCCAAATATTTTTTATTTATATTCCTGACACCTCAATATTTCTTTATATCCAAATCTCTACTCCCATTTTTTTTTACAAAAGAAAAAAAAAAAACTCATGAAATGAACAAATTTCAGTTTCAGCACAAGTTCTTTTGTTTTACTACCTAAGAAGAACTGGCTTCTGTCCTACTTAGAGTAGAACTTGCAGTGATGTAACTGCCTTTGACTTGCTCATGCTCCTATTAGTTGTCTTTGGCCATCCTAGGTAAATAAGATCAATAAACTCATTGGATCACCAGTTGGACTTCATTGTCGTCATAATGTTAGTCTATCGTCCCTGGTGTACCTAGATGATTAGATAGTTGTTTGCCTCTTCCCACAAAAAGTCACACAACACAAAATATATGTGTTTAATTCATACTTTCTCATGTAACAAATAATATACATGCATGAAGATCATAAACAACAGAATAACAATGATATAAAGTCATCTCTCTACTTCTCTACTGCTTATATGAATAATACACACAAACACACACACACACACACACATACAGTTTAAACAGTATGTTTTCTCATAGTAGTTTTTCTTTTTTAAGTTTCCATCATCACTGTGCCTATAAGGTTTCCTTTCTCTCATTTTGATCTTAGGCACTTGGCTTTTGGTGAGCATTTGGAAAATTATAAATTATCTACAATTTGAAATTTTAAAAAATCTTAGTAATCACGAATGGTTTTCTAATAGCAGAGAAAACAGAATCAGAATCTTCTATCACTGAAGGCCTTTTAGGAAATGTAAACTATGTCTTTTGGGGTAGGTTTTTGTGCTTTTCAGGTTATCTTAGAAGGAATATATAATGAGCAGTTATAGAAACTGAGGTTCAGAAACATCACCAAATGTTCTCTCAAGTTCACAAAACCAGTAATTGAAAATTTCCTTTCATTGTATACAATTCACAGCATCTTTACTTTCAACAAACTAAACCATATTATACATTAATATATTGCTCAATATATTAATGCATATACTTTCATATAGACTGAATATAATTAGAAGTGTTACGTTATCTTGTGTTACTAAAATATAGTTTAAAAATAAGTCGCAGCTCTCAACTAAACTTCCCTCTCTTGAGCTAACAATGCCTTCTTTCTGTGTGCATTTTTTCCTGTCTTTAAAGGTCTTGTCGGATAAGCAAGTGACTCTTTACACAGCCTGACTTTCTTTTGGAAGAATGCTCTTGCTGCCTTGAAAAGGAGTCATAATCACTCCGTTACCTTTCCTTAGATATGTTTCCCAGACTCCTTGGGGAGGCTTTGAAGTCCTGACACTCCATGTAAGTGCAGCATGTTTGGCAGAATACATTCTTTGTTGGGAAGTCAAAGATTTCTTTATTTACTTATGGACACAGCACGGTTTATAGCCTCCCAGAGTGAGGAAATGGAAAAAAGAAAATGGTCAAACAAAAGAGAAACCAGCTACTTGGTAAAATAACCCCATGTTTGTATAAAACGACCTGAAGAAACTTGAAGAAATGAAAGAGGTAATCAGAGGAATTGAGAGAGGAATGTTCTTTATTAAGGACCCACTGTGCAGGGACACTGTGCAAAGTGCCTGGATTTCATACCTTGAATCCTGTCCAATGGTAACCTGTTATTTTTTTGTGTTTCTTGCTTTTATTGTGGCAATAGTATCCAGAAAAAAAATGGGAGAACTCATTCTAAATTAAATGCCAGATACAGTATATTCTTGGAAATTATGAGCCTTTCAAGTCATATATGAAAAATAGAACAATTCTCCATATCCAGGGAATAATCTGTTAAAATATGGTTCATTCTTCATTCTTTTTCTTGAATCTCAGTACTATGTCTTTATTCTTATCCACCCCAACATATTATTCTAGAAACTTGAAACAGTAGGAAGTTTCTTTGTTTTTAAATTAACCCTGATGATTTTTTTTTCTAGCTAGTTGTACATTCCATATTTGTTTCATAATGATACATTTTCCATTAAATCTCAAGGTCATCAATATCTAACCATATTTTTTAATGAAAGAGGGTGTTATGGTAGAATAAAAGTTGTCAAATCTAGAATTTGTTATAAAACAGCACACAAAATTTGTGAAATAATTGATCTGAACATCCAACAGTATAGAACACACACACAAAAAAACTTTAGGTGGGTGATCTCTATGATTCTTCAGGATTATGGCCTACTGGATACTACATAAATACTATATGTACTATGAGGGCAAACCCAGCTAGAATTCATACATCTCCTTGACTCATAAGAAACGACATTGAATCTGAAGTCTTTGGTACCACTTTTGAGACCCAGATTCAATATCAAGTGAACCATTCATGGTTGCTTCAACAAAACTTCATCTTATCTTCATAATTCTAAACTTGTAAATAAAGTATCTTGATTGAAAGACACTCATCATCAAGTGGTCAACACATGGACACAGCTTACATGTATTCCAAGAAGCCAGTGGCATATGACAATGTCATTTATGTGACAGTGAAGGATCATTGGATATTTTGGGTAGTATAAGCCTAGTTAACAGTAGAAGTTAGTAACGTCATTACCAAGTTCAATTCCCAAGATTGTGTGGAGTATACATGATTGTCACACTGTTGGCCACTGTCATTATTCCAGGGTTAAATGGCTTGTATACTTCTAGGCCCATGTTACTTGTGTGGAAATCCTTTACTTCATGTTGAAGGAATCAGAAGCATCCAAAAGGTGAAAGAAGTACATAGGGTACTGAAGTCGAAAGGAGTGGGTTGCAGAGGAAATATCAAAACAAGAACTCCCTAGAATCATCCTTTTATCATGTTACTGACATACGCATGCATGAGAGAGAATGGCTTGGCACAGTAATAGAAGTATACAAGAAGTGAAGCCCTCTTTCACCAGAAGATATATAGAACTTAGAAAACGATGCTTTCTTGCATGGATGCATCATAGATGTGATTATTAAATGACAAGCTTGGAGGCTCTGTTGGTTTCATAGAACCTAGAACAGAGGTCAAAACTATGTTAATTTGATCAAACCTAGTATCACAGAAAACTAACAGTTACAAAGCAAAGAAGCAGAGACCAGAATTTTTACAAATCTAACAAACCATGAGCAAGAGGGAACACAATATCAACCAAGAGAAGCAAAATCACAAATAACAAGTTATAAATCTACACTAAATCATTAAGGGAATAGGAATTACCAGAACATGAATATCTACTGAGCTTCTGTCATCTTATTGTCCTTTGTAAAGGTCAATTTATTGTGTAGAATTATTATGATATCTGTAATATATTTTCATGCTAAATGTATGGTGACTGGAATAAATGGTTGATATCACATTAGTGAACATGCACTGTAGTAAAACTCTGTGTTCTCTAAAATATATTATGGTACTCAAGTTACAAGATAAGCATATGTCATAAAGATGATAGGTATGTTTTAGAATATGAGTTAATTCACAGATGCCTCATTCTAGAACCTTCTAAGTATTAAAAGATATAATGACTTCGATACTATAATGAAGTAGTAAGTCATGAGTTTCCCATAATAGAATAAATATATTTGAAAAAAGTGAATAAATAGAATTAAAAAAAAAACCTTTTATTTTGTTTTAAGCATAAATTTCATACTTTACTGGTACATAGATTAATTTTTGTCATTAATCACACGCATTAAAAAGTGCAACATTTTATAAATTCTACTTTCTCTTATTCTTTTATTCTGATTAAAAACAGATTCATTAAACTACAAAGACAACATACTTGACTGAAGTCATGAAATAAAACTATGCATATTTTGAAATGCTATATTATTGCCTCTATTGATTTAAAGCAGGTTTATTTTTAAAATTTTTGATTATGTGTTTCTCACATAATCAAATTCTCATTTCTTTAGAATCTTGATGACAAGTTTTATCTTACAATATGCCTGAACTAGTTCATAACTCAAAATATGCATATTACTTTTAAAAAGAAACAACTCAATTGACACTCCAAGGTTCTAAATATACCTGTGTGCACTTGTTACTACTAAAACTGGTCTACTTTTTTAGTCTAAAATGTGTGAAAGCACCTCCTGGTTTGTCTTTTGCTTCTAGTTTAAAAAAATGGTGTTTCTTATCTAAAACAAAATTAACTGCTACTTTTTTTATAAGTAGTTCCAGAAATCAGATAGAAAAGCTTTGTTACTCTTCTGGAGGGACTTACCAAATAATATAAAAATCACACACAAAAAATAGCAATCTAATGAAATAATAAATACACTGGACAATGGAGCCTTATCGCACAGGGAGATATAATAAACTTCAGGTTTGTAGAAATTGAAAAAAGTTAATTCAAATACAAAATAAAGCAGAGGGAAAATTTTACTCCCTTTCTTTTACTTGTGAGCTAAATATTCTCTAGTGTCTTTTGCACATCATAAATATAAAATTTTTACACAAAGTGTCATGCACTTAGGGCCATGTTGCAAGGAAATTATGGCTTCTTCTTAAAATAAATCTCTAATGATTGGTTAAACTATAATGTAGTTGACCAAATTTATAATTAATAAATGATAGTATTGTTAGGGAATGGTAAGGTAGCTTAGTGGTTAAGAGGACTTGCTGCTCTACAGAAGGAAATGGGTTTGTTTCTTGGCATAAACATGGCAGTTCACAACAGTGTTAGCTTCTATTCCAGGAGATTCAACACCCTCTGCTAACCTCTGTGGGCACAAGGCATATCAGTGCTACCTAGACATACATGTAGATAAATGTACATATGCATCAATTTTTTTTAAAAAGAGAGAGTATTATGAAAACAAATCAGAATGGCTTTGTGTAGATATTTTAATAAATACCAATCCAAGATTTATTTACAAGCTATTAGACATGCCTTTGAAAATTAGCTCCAGGTAATAAAAACAATTCCTTAGAAAGAATTTTTAGTAATCTTTTTCCCCTTAGGAAAGAAATTATGTAGCATTTAATCTCTAGATAAAATAGTTTTATCTCTAGATATAGTAGAAACTGAATTGCAACGGATAAAGGAATATTGTCATCTACTTCAAAGAGATTGAATGTTGTTGCTGAGATGCAGGCTCCCTTTGTAGGATAGTAGTTCAGGGTGACTTCAAACTCATGATCCTTCTGCCTCTAACTCCTCTTACAGTCCTTATCTGATTTGGAAAATTTTTTCCAGTTTAAAGTTAAAATCAATGATATATTTTTGCTACAAAAAGTAAAAAAAAAAAATCTACAACTGTATGATATATAAACAGAAATACAGTTATGTTTTCTTTCATTCTTCCTTCCTTCCTTCTATCCGTTCATCATAAATCATTTTAATCATCAATCTCTCAAATTCACACACACACACACATACATACTACACACATGCACACACACCCCACATATTCTAACACAAACACTCATGCATAAAAATCTTGTTTTAAAAATTATATTTTAAGATGTAGAAACAACGAACAAAAGAGACATCCTAGTTACAATCCTGAAGAACATCACAGGTAAAAAGTGTTGAGGTGGTCTACTCATTATTGTCTACTAAACCTCACCTTGTTCCTAAAAACATAATGCTTACACATTAAGGATTGGGACATCCAGCTATTGGATGGAACACAGGGCCCCCAATGGAGGAGCTAGAGAAAGTACCCAAGGAGCTGAAGGGTTCTGCAACCCTACAGGTGGAACAACAATATGAACTAACCAGTACCCCCAGAGCTCATGTCTCTAGCTGCATATGTAGCAGAAGATGGCCTGATCGGCCATCATTGGGAAGAGAGACCCCTTGGTCTTGCAAACTGTATATGACCCAGCACAGGGGAATACCAGGGCCAAGAATTTGGAGTGGGTGGGTAGGGGAGCAGGGGCAGGGGGAGGGTATAGGGAACTTTCGGGAGAGCATTTGAAAGGTAAATAAAGAAAATATCTAATAAAAAATTTAAAAAAAAAAAGGATTGGGACCAAAAAACTTTTGCTGTTCAATTTGTCCTGTTTGCAAGATGTGCTTGGATAAATAGCACAGAACTTATGGGAGTAGTCTATCAATGACTTATCCAACTTGAGACCCTTGACAGGCAGGAGAGGAAACAGTGGTCAGGATGAAATATATGAGAGAATAAATAAATTAATAAATACTTTGAGTTATTTGACAATTCTCTTAAGTGTTCTATCAGTAGTTTATTGTTTTTAAATAAAATTTAAGATAGCCATAAAATAACTGATCCAAAAGTTTCTGTCTGATATTGAAGATGATGTCTATTTTAGTTAGTCTTCAGTATATATCAGAATTCTAAAGATTGAGGCTCTAAAACAAATTTAGGATTGCCTCAGCAGAAGGATATACGACCTTCCCATTGAGGGTGAGGGTAAGCAGGCAAAATTCCAATGCTATTTTCTTCAGTGTAGTTTATATAGACTGCCATTAAAAGGTGAGTTTCACCCTGAATCTGGGCTAACATCAAATGATCCAATCGAGAAAAATTCCTCGCAGTTGTGTCCTGATGCTCAGAGATGCTGGTACCATAGAATAACCACCAAGGTCAATGAAGATAATTGGGATACGGTTTGTGAATGTCTCAAGGGATGAATCAACTGGAATCACATGATACCAGAAGTATTAAAGTGAAATCATTGGTTTGCTAGGACAATGGTTGCTGATCAGCTAGAATAGATAAATCATCACCGATTAAGGAATCAGAACCACTGTGGTAAAGTCTTTTGAGAAGGGTTTCCTGAGAGTTGGTACACAAAAGCTGTGTTTGCTAGGTGACTAAAGTTGAACATCTTGCTTTGTTGTGCAAAAATCACCCAACTGGTAATGTTTTGAAGGCATGAAGGAGACATGGAAAGCAGTTGAGAATTGACCCTGTGTGACAAAGCTGAAATCTATAAAGAAAGCAAAGAGAGGCTATTGGTGAAACCCCACCTCAGTCTTTATGTGGCTTTCAAACTTCTCTCCAAAACCTCACAATCCATACCCCCAGTGTTTGCAATGGTCTTGGTGATTATCTCATTTTACCTGTGTCTCTAAGCAACTGGGCACAACTGAGAAGATTTTTTTTTTTTGATTGGATCATTTGATGCTGACCCAGATTTAAGCTAGGCCATACCTTCTACTGGTATATTCCAGCATTTTGAAGATGTCATGGGAACGAAGGCAAAAAAAAAAAAAAAAAAAAAAGCACACTATGAATGCCTGGTGGTGTGAATTTTTAAAAATTAGTGCCAGAAGAGTTGGGGTGTGGTTATAACCGATCTGACTATGTGGTTTGGGCAGGTTTAAGAAAGAAATTTGGAACTTTTCTGTAGAAAAGCTAGCAAGGGTTGAGAATTCTATGGTCTGTTCTGTTGGAGTCTCAGAGATAAGAATGTTGACAGCAAGCAAGTAGGCAATCATTCATGACCTGTGCATTAGCTCCTGGCTCCAGGTTTCTACCCTGATTGAATTCCCACCTTGGCATCCCTTAATGGGCTGTGATTCCATCTGTGTAAGTCAAATGACCCCTTTCTTGCCCAAGCTGCTTTTGGTTATGGTGTTTGGTCATAGCAGTAGAAAAGTAACGGCAATACAGATGGAATACCAGAAATCTGATGAAGTAACGATGTCTTGTAAGCAGCACGCAGGGAAAAAATTGGAAAACATGCCAAAAGGTAGTAAACCAAAATCAGAAATGGTTTTTACACCACAATTCAATATATTGAATGCTATTAAATTTCTAAATACCATATTGAGAAAACAGATCTTGGATTAAGGCTCCATCTTAGAGAAGTGAACCTAAGGCTGAACTCCTTGCAAGCTAACACCTAGCACCAGTTTCCAGGTTACTCCCCACCAAACCTGGCCTCTAGATCACAANCCCGCCCCTGACACTTCACTTCCTCACAACCACCAATCAGGAGGAAAACAGAAGCTTAAGTTATGTTTATGGGTTGTTTCCCAGCGTCCGCTGATTATTTTAAAGGGTAACAAAATTCCATAATGTCTGCCAGGCTAGAAACTCCCTTGCATAGTTGCTCCCCTCTATAAATGCTTGCTTTAAACTGGGCTCAAGGCCTCAACATCTGTCCTTCGTCAGAGACAGCAGTGTGGCTCAAGCTCATGCTTAAATCAAAACTTTAGTGCCATTGCATTGGAATTGACTCCTTGGTGGTTGCTTGGGCACAACATTTTGGTGCATTCGCTGGGCAACACCAGACTTCCAGGACTACCAACCTGAAGTGTTCTGATACATGTACTTCCTGCCTGAGTCTGTCCATATGTTTGTCTGGTGGAGGTGATTCAGTTCCCTGTGCTGCGTGGCGCTAAGGTAATTCCGTTCCTGTCTTTGTCTTAGTCTGTTCATAATCTCTGAGTCGTGCCGAATCTGCAAATTTTGTATTTCATGGTCAGCATGATTAGAAGGAGGCGCTGGCATGCCATGGCCATACTAAGCTGGAAGACATTCATTCCAGGGCCCAAATAAAAGACCTTAATGTCTCAATCAGGGTTGGGCTCAGGCTCAAAGAGGCTCAGATGTACATCATCTGCTTTTTGTTGTTGTTGTTGTTGTTGTTGTTGTTTTCTTGAGGAAAAGAGAGGACGAATATTCTTGCGTCTGTATATGTTTGTTGTTGTTTCTGTTGGGACTATTGAATTTCTCTTCACAGGGCGACTTTGACTTTGAAAGAAGTTAACAAGGGATAGGTGCCTTCTTAGCAATTTTCAGGATGTAAAACCAAGGGACACAGAGTAACATGGGGCTGACTACTGAGCCTGATCTGTAAGCTGTAACAGACAGAACAATAGTCTTGGACCTTCCTCTGCACACAGGCCTGCCACAAAGCGCTCTCTCTCTCTCTCTCTCTCTCTCTCTCTCTCTCTCTCTCTCTCTCT
>NC_034609.1:21912529-21933946 GCF_900095145.1 Mus pahari | reverse complement strand
ATGTGTGTGTGTGTGTGTGTGTGTGTGCAGAGTTTTGAGTGATATGATAGGCAAAATATTGTAATTTTGTTAATTAATGTTCTTAATACAAAGCACTGGACCTGTTCAGAATGAAAATAACACTAATGCAAGTGTTTACTGAGGCAATGATCAATTTTCTAAGTTAATTGTTTACTTTATTGATATCAATCATTCTCTTTCAGCTCAATTATTTTATTTTTGCTTTAATATACTTTGGAGCATCTTTTTGTGTCAGACTTTTGAAATCACTTCATCTCACTGGGTGTTTTTCCTTTACCATCCCATCTATAGACTCTACGGTCACTCCCATGGCAGGAACTATTGCCTATAGGTTTTGTTTATTAATTCATCATAATCATCAGTTCATAAAATTATTCCATCTGAGCCTACTTTTCATTCTCATAACTCACCAGCTCTCACTTAGAATGTAATGGTTTTGAGAGAACACACCCAGTCTTTCACTGACGAGGTTCTTTAATCAACTCAGAATAGGTAACCAACAACACTTAATCGAATATTATTCTTGGTTTACAAAAAATGTTTGCTAAAAAATAGACCTTTAGAAACATAACCCAAAACACTTGTTGAGAGGAATCACTTTCAATCATCTATACATCTATGTGTACCAGGTTCACAAAATATTATTTAATTCCTCCTCAATTAGAAGCAAAGATCCATTCTATCTGAGTAGCTGGGAACAGGCTGAACATGACTGAAATAAATTGTTCTTCTTCCTGGTGCTTCACTTCCTCCATCTCTCCCTTTTCTTTCTTCTACCCTTCCTCTGTCCCACATTTTCTTTCACTTCCTTTTACTTTGTCTTCCCCATCTTTCTCCTCTTTCCCCCTGCTTTCTTCTTTTTCCTCTTCAGTGTCCAAAAGTGTTTCAAGGAATCTTTCTGGAGGATAAATTGTTGAAGGCAGGATAAAGAGAGATGCTGTAACACACCAAGTGTGAACTTTGCAAGACTGTTAAGTGGAAGTTAGGAGAATAGGAATTCGACAAACATTCTGTGGAGTTAGATTCAAAAATATCACACAAGTAGTCCTGTTACACTGTTTTCCCAAGATTGCCTGAGCTAAAATAACACTAATCATTCAATCTATTCATCTACAGAAAAGTAGGACTGCTACTGCAATTAGTGAAGGCAAGGATGGGGAGAGGCAGAGGTTCTTCATGTTACAGACACAAAAAAAGTGGCATTTTTTTCAATGTGTGGCTCATAAAACACACACACACATGACACACACACACATGACACACACACACACACACACACACATACACACATATGAATGACAAGTGATGGTAGTTTAAAATGAGTATTCCTAGGCTGGAATCCAAGAGAGTTAAATCAGAATATCTGGAAGTGGGCTTAGACATGTTAATGTTAAAAGTTCTCAAGATTACTTTGAAGCACAGGAATATTCAACACAAAATTAAGGATTCCAAGGAGAGTCTTTATTGGATCAGGGTCCCTTATTATCTTGAGCTTGTTGATGGCTGTGTCTGCCATTCCACACAGACTTCAGGCACCTGAGACTCGAATATCTGAAGACAATATCAAGGAGCCAAGGGATGTTTTTTGTTTGTTTGTTTGATTGATTCATTTGTTTGTTTGTTTTTTAAAACCTCCTTTCTATATGTAGCCAATTATCCACAGTGAACCAGTGGAGGTGATTCTGGAAATCTGAACTACAGAAACTCTCATATGAGACAAAATACATAAAAAATAATTTGACAAAATCAAAACAAATATTATCACTAGGGTATGCCTTGACCCTAGTTTGTTTGTAGATAAAGAAATCTTGAATTGAGTCACGTAACTTTACTTTCTAAGTAGTTCATTAAGTGTCCTGCAAAATGATCATGAATATACTCTCTATTTCCTGATCCTAAGTCCTAAAATTATCACTGACCAATTAATATTTAATACACTACATTCTAAGTAGTCAAAGAATGTCTAATAGTAACATTTCTCTATTATTTTTTACACAAATAAGATGTTGAATAATTTTCATCACTTGCAAACTCCAATATATTTGTAGTTAGAAAAATGCAAGACTTTTAGGTTTTTAAATTAATTCATCAAGTCAGTTGCATAAATTAAGGGTTATTTGCACACTAAAGTAATAATCAGTTTTATAAATTAAGAGTAAGTTGTACACTGAAAAAATAAAGAAGATTAAGACTTGGTTTTTGTTTCATGGGCCACAACTTAAGACATAAAGCAGATATATAAGTTAACCTTCAGTTAATAAATCATGTGCCCCAATTTCAAATTTTGAAGTGTGTACGCATGTGTGTATTTCTGCCCCATTTACTTGGCAGATAATGATGATTTCCATAGCACTGAAACAGATAAAATTACTATACAGAACCTAGTTCTACATAAGATATTTGGAGAGGGAGCACACATTTAAAACCAGCTCCAAATTTGGGTAGGTGACAGATACCACGGGAACCTTATTTTAGCAATGGAGAGGCAAAGGGCCCGTAATGATCAGCTCTGCGAATAGACCATGCTCCTTAAATAGTCACTATGTGACATGCTTTTCCCATCTAATAACCAGATTAACTGTGACATGGTAGGATTCAGGGCATGGGCGAGGGAAGGAGGAGAGTTCTTCATTTGGAACAGAAATAGGGCCAGAGTAAAGAGTTGGCTGGCCCCACCCATTAGAGATATGTCATTTGTGAATGAAAGTGCCCATCAAAGCATTGTCAGTATAGACTCCTGGGTGTCACCTGTCATCACTCCTTCTCCTAACCCTGGCAGGATTCTCAGAAACTAATTGCCACCATGGATTCCTAGATTTACACACAGTGCACTATGGCATAAGGCATGGGAAAGGCGGTGAGATTGCAGAAGACAGATGCAGCTGTGATGGGAAAGATAAGCAAACTCAAAACGAAGCTGACATCTTTCCCTTTAATTGATTTAAATTAAGAATGCCTCCAACTTCCCAACTGTTTTCTAATTAGGTTCCATATAAATGATGCCCGGGCATGTAGTTTCTTGAAAAGTGGGTTTGCTGCAATAATAAGAGCATGGGATCTAGTTTTGCAGAGAAGTAAGCCAGACTATTTGCGTGACATCTCCAATGTCTTGGGGGCAGTGACATTGACTAGTTTATTTCACCTTTTACACTAAAGATTGCCTACCCTCAAATGGCCTGTGAGATACTAAGTTCATTCCAGAATTAATGTTAAGGGCATCATTTTTTTCTTTAAATTGTGAAAATTAATAAGTGCTCATGAAAATATGTTTAAGATATAGAAAATATCAGAAGCAAGAATCATTTATAATGATTACCAAGAATCATACTTCATGTCTGTGCTTTTATTTGTATGCAATTCCAATATAATGATAAATGTACAAATATATGTCTTTTCGTGAAAGATGTATAATCTCATGAATCTGCAATCTTTATGTAATCTGTAATCCTTATGTAAAGATCAGTGGTCTTCCTAAGAATAGTTAAAAAAAGTAAAGAAAAGCAGATTTTGTTTCTTTTCTCTCTTCCTGTTTCAAAACTTCATTTTTCTCTCTCCTCTCTGAGGATGGCTCACCACTTAAGTAAAATAATTGATACTGTACATTTTATTTGGCATTAGAGTGGAGCCTTCCTCACAATGAGCAGGTTGGCACAGAAAGTTTTGTCATCTCTATCCTTCCCTTCCCAATCCATAACTGTAACCATGGAACATTTCAATTACACATTTTTTTCTGACTTATTTTTTTTTAATGTTGAAACGAGATTTTATTTTAATGTTCAGAAAGGGAAAATATTTAGGAAGAAGGAAATAAACAGATTACTGGCTAGAGAATTTCTGCTTTACAATTAATCCAACCAAGGTAACCTAATGTATAAAATTAAAATAAATGAGATATACTACTGTTGCTGCAGATATATTATTGAAAATCCAACGAGACCACCAGATTTCCACATCCTTATTTTCTTGATCAATTTTTAACTAAGTTTTCTATAAAAATTCGAAAAGTATTTGTTTTGATATTCCTGTTGCTGAGGGCTCATAGATAAAAAAAAAAAATACCTAAAACAATGGATTTTCTTTATGGGTAAAAGCCCACATTCAAAGCACCACAATGGAAGTCATTACGTCTTTTTAAGAACTAGCCACTCATATGGTACACATGTGTATGTGGAAGAACATACATATACACACACACACACACATATATACACATACACACGCATACACACACATACACACACACACACATACACATACATACACACACATTCACACACATTCACACACACACATACACACATACACACACATACAGACACACCATACACACACACACACACACAGACACACACACACACACACACACACACCACTTAAAATTAAAAAAAAAAATTGAAGTATGTCTTTTTGGCCAAATTATAATTTAGATTTGAAATATTATAAGTAAATTGAATTAGCTTTATAAAAAGCAGACCTAAATTGTTTTCAAGTTCATTTTAACGTGAAAATATAACCCATAAAATAAATTTTACGTCTGAACACAAATCATTAGCAATATTTTTGGTAGAAAATGCAATGCTTTCTCAGTCAAGCTTCTTGCCTACTGGTATTGTTCATAGGAGGGATTTTTAGTTCCAAAATCCTGATTTTACTGTTTTCTTTTTTTTTTTTTTTTAATAAGGTAGATATTTCCAGTTCCTCTGTATTTTTGTGAGGGTTACAAGAGTTAAATGTAAATTGAAACCACAATGACTAGCATTTTGGAAGATGTTTATGAAAATGTACACTTATCAGGTATTCTTCAATTTATATAGTTTGAATTATATACATTGTAATCCATTCGTTTTCCATCCTACAACTTGGGCAATGGAATCCACTTTTATTTTAGCATTTGGGAGAAAATGGCAAAACCTAAGAAAACCAGTCCACATTTGGAAAGCTTAATGGAATCATTGTTTTCTTCAACAATGTTCCTCATTAAAAACCATCACTACAGGAAGATGCAAGAGAGCCTCACTTTCTGATTATTGATGAAGGGAATGCTAATATTGCCTTTCAAACAGGTATGGATAGTAGAGAGCATAGAAAATGTCTTTTATGTCAAGTCAAAGACTAAACAGACTGTGGAAAACACAGAGGGTCCTCTTAAGGATTCCTCACAAACCCACCCTATGCTAGATGCCTGTGTGGTTTTAGGGCTATCGGACCCTGTTCAGCTAATGACTTAAACTTGTTAGCTCCTTTTACTTCATACCAAAGAATGCATGTTATTCGCTGTAGCTTGTCTTTTCTATTTTTAAAAAGATGATTTAAGGTGACAATTTCTATCAGCTAAGAGCACAAGGCAGTTGTTCAACTTTCTCTACACATTCCTTTCTAATTTAGATAACTGTATTCCTTCCAGCTATTTGCCCCTGGCCTTCATGTTTCTCACCCAGCACTGGATATTTTACTTAGGATACATGCCTTCTACAAGTATTGATAGAGTGGAACACAAGTGAACAAAAGTATACTCATGATCATTTTGTAGGTAACAGTAAAATTGCTAAAGTATTTGAACTATATAGAAATAATTTGTTTTGAAATATGACATATTGCCTTGTACAGTATTCATTATTTTAGGATAGTCATTTAATTGACTCTTTGTTTCTATGTGACATATGTATACTTTTAATCTCAGTATAATAATAACCTCACTTCATGCAGCAAATTAACTTCTGTATATATTTTTAAATCACAAACCCATTAGCTGGTAAGCATAGCATGTGCTTGTAATCTCAGCACTTGTGTGTGGGGTGTGGCAAGACAATCTTCATGTAATGGCCAACAGCATTATATTACATGTACTTTTATCAAAAAATAAAAAGAATAAAACAAAGAAAAACAACCTATTAACACCTATCAATGGGGGCAAATATACCCTGGAGTCCTTGACTTCATAATTTATAGCTTGTAATTGCTTACCAATAAATACTGAAAACAATGTGAAACTTGTTTTTTTTCTTTTGATATTCCCGGAGCCTTTTAGGAGATCCAGTGCCTCAGATGAAACACAAATGAAGACAATGGTCTATAGATACAAACCACAGGAAGCTCTGAAGTAGAGCCAGGAGAAGGATTTGAGATGATGAATAAGAAACAGAACTGCAGCAGCCTCTCTTTAGAAAATATGTGCTACCAAATAATGAAATTAATGTAAGAGAATAGACATTACAGAATATTCTAGAAGAATAATAAAATTCTTGATTCATCTCTGTGACACAACATAGGATTAAGAGTTTGATGCCCAGCAAATCTGAAAAGTTTGTGAAACTCAGTAAGTATTCATAAAATTTACTTCATATATGAAAGAAAATTTGCTAAAACAGAAATAAAGAAAGATAGTTCTTAATGTACTGGATCTTTTTAATGACTTGAATCCTTCAAATAATAGGCATATATTCCCCACGGTATGGAAACTGTACTTGGAGACATGTTAATCATATAACTGCATAAACTGGAATTTCATTGTTTTTCCAGTTGTTATTATTTTTTTTTTATTTTTGCCTGAATGAACTTTCTCAAATTGTGAAGAAAAACATTGAAGAATTATACCAACCTAACCTATTTGTGATATATTATTGCTTCTACTAACTTATTTTTTAGCTTTATGAAAACACATTGCAGGCTTCACTTACACTTTCATGGTTTTGTTCTTTATTCTTCTTATGTTCTTATTCTTCATATATATATATATATATATATATATATATATATATATATATGTATGTATGTATCAAAATGTCTTAAATGTCTGTATATTTTGAAGTGGTTAATGAATCAGAACAACATATGCTGTATCATACATATTTATCATATGTTTGTGTTGCTCTTATTTTTATCAAAACTGTTATCAATTTATAAGTCACTGTCTTGTACTATCAGCCTCTTGCACTCACTTCTGCATCAAAGTAATGCCATGTACAATGGCCAAAGTGTTTTGCAATATAGCAAACTGCAAAATCACACACACACAGACACACACACACACACACACACACACTAAATATTTTGTTATATTAACGATATTCTGCTTAAAATAGAAATTTTAAAACAACATCATTTACAATGTTGATTTATTTCTTCATTTACAAAAAGCAGTTGTAACAACCTTATAACCCATAGCTTGGTTGAAATGGTTATGTATTCAATGCAAGCATCTTTCCAGGATCCGGAAGATACTGCGCAAATGTTCGGTCTTAAGTGGTGCCCTTTCTCTTCTGTCCATTAAATACATCATTCAAAACTCAGAACCCCCTCCAATGTTTTTAAAGGCAAAGCAGTATCTGTCAGTGTCACGTGGATGTGTTGTCACACACATGACTTTCAGGGGAAGAGGCAATGACTTCTCCCCTTCTTCTTCAAATTTTGTTATCTATGAATATCAAGGGCAGTTTGAGATATTTTCCTCACTGCACAAACTACAAACTATAAGAAACTGTACAACTACACAATATAAGAAATAGTACTTATAGACTAAACAAAATACACATTGGGGATGTTTTAAATAATTTAATTCATCACAGTAATTAAGACTGTCTTATATGCCACAAACATTGAGTTTAAGTTTAACAGATACACGAGAGGCTCTGTTAATATTTAACTTTAATTTCCTGGCAGAAAGAATGTTGGAAGTTGCTTTTGAAAAATTTGTTGCAGAAGAGTAAATTTGAATATTTTAATCTTAGTGAAGGTAAGGTTAAAAAACTGAAAAAGGATACAAGAATTACTATGAATAGAAGTCCTTGTGAAGAAGATACACATGTCATATATCACAATGACTTAGAAGCCTACTAATACTACGAAGGTCCTATACTGAAAATGAACACACTTAATTTTTTTAGATCTTTTAATTTGAAATGCTGTTTATATATTTCAATAGGGTGTGATGACAGAGAATCAACCATTTTTTGAAAGGCAATGTGAGTTTCTTTTTATTGTAAGTGTTGAGAGAGAGAGAGAGAGAGAGAGAGAGAGAGAGAGAGAGAGAGAGAGAGAGAGACAAACAGACAGACAGACAGACAGGCAGACAGAGACAGCCTTCTTTCAGAGCAATTTTTCATGGGCCTGANGAGAGAGAGAGAGAGAGAGAGAGAGAGAGAGAGAGAGAGAGAGAGAGAGAGGCATACATGGTATATATGTAAAGAGACAGTAGTTCACACAAATACTGATAATGCTGTAGATACAATTGAAAGAACTGAGCCTGGGAGATTTCCCAGTGTAGCAGAAAAAATAGATATAGCATCAGAAATCGTAGAAGGTAAATCTATCTCATACACCAAGCTTTCCTCCTTGCATTTCTTTGGGAAAACCAAACAACAACGAAACCTTCCATTGGATGATTCTACCACTTACTGTCTCTGCTACTCGACAACTCCCTTATAATGATCTAAGTGAACACATCACAGGCATGAGGCATTACTAAACACCTAACCAAAAAAACACACTTGTCTTTAATGTCCAATCAATAAATGTACTAATCAAATAGGCTCTGGTGAGCCCAAGCAGAGTTGAATCAAATGTTCTGCCCATCTTAAATTCCACTGTGGGGCCCAAAATCTCACATCAAAAGTTTATTTCCCTTGCTAAATTTTTATACCAAGCCTATTAGCCAAATTTTGAAATCCTTTCCCAGTCAGCCATATTCCTCAGGGAAAAAAATGTAGAAACTAACTTTCAGATGCTTATTTAATTTGGGACTTTTATTTGCACACAATTTGGGGGGCATTATTTTATAAAGCTAACCCAAAAATAATAATCAATATTGTATTTTAGCTAAAATGCAAAGTGTCTAGATCTTGTAATACATGGTTTCATATTTATCTTGGGGAAGGAAACAATTTTTTTATATAAATACATCATGTACACTGAACAGGTAAAAAAATTCTAAGGATCACACTTCTACTTAAAAAGATTTAAAAAGTTCTATTGTGCTATATCTGTGGAAATATGAAAAAAACAAAGATAATCTATTAGAATGCTAAGTAGTAATTATATATAAATAGTGTGGCCAGCATTTTCAATCAAACTACATTTTTATTTTAAAATTATTGCCTTATACAAAATTAGTGCCTTTCTCAGATGCAGGTGTGTAGGGATGGTTTTCAATAGAATCCATAGATAATTTGCACAGTTTTAATTAGTGATCCTCTCAGAACAATTGGAAATGGCTCACATTACACCTGCTCCCATGCCCCTGACTGATTTGGGAATTCTATTTTTGTTGATCTTAGCAGCAAAGTGGCAAAGTTTGCAGTTGTCTTTCATATGCAAACATGAACATATATCATCAATATTACCATAGTAGCGGTTGCATGATTTTTCCAAGAATAGAAACTATGTCAGGCGTAGATTAATTTTAATAGGAATCAATGGTTCCTTAGGTCAATTCCTGTTGATAAGCACAACGTTCTAAGACATATATTTTTCAGTCTGGTATTTGTAACTAGTAACAATGTCTGTATACATTTATACCTTTCACTTATTAACTTCCTCATATTTTATTTAAATAGTCATTTATATCTACTGCAGATTTATATAAAAATTTTATTGAATGATTCTACATGCAAGACCTATACTAGGTACTTGACACTTTGCAATCAAAATTTCTATTGTTGCTGTGGAAGAGAAACTATTCTCCTTATTTTCTGTTAGAGAAAATGAAAATTTTCAAAAGCCTTAAAAGTCTCTGCAGGATGCATGAATATGCCGAGCACTGGAAAGAATCTTTTAAATGTAACTATTATTTATTGTTTATCTGTCATATGCCAGGTGTTTCATAAGAGGCTAATCATTTCATCTCTACAAACCTGCATGGAGAGATATGTTTTTAATTAAATGGAATTTACCTCCATTCTTCTTTATACATACAAACTTCATCAGATAATTATCAGCATAGAAGATTGTGTTACGGGATGGTAATTCGACAGCCAAGTGTGGAGTATGGGAGGGAATGGATACTTCTCAGTCCCTTTGTTTTTTTTTTTTTTTTTTTTTTTTTCTTTTTTTACAGAGATATTAACATTCATAGCTTTTATAGCTGATCACAACTCAGCATTTGAAAACTTCTTGTGCTCAGAGTAGTTTATCATAAGCAGACATTTTTGCAAGGTCCCCATAGGCACACGAGAGTGCTTCTGGTGAATCTGAACCAACTTTATTTGCATGTATCCTAATTTTTTTCCAATATAAGTGACAGAAAAATTGTCAAGGCATATATAAAAACCAACCATGCAGTACTTGCTGATCTTCATCAGAAATATGCTTCTAATTCAGTAACTAGAATCTTGCGTTGTGTTATTTTTGTTATTTTGTTTATTCAGTTGAACAAAATTTCAAATTTCAGGTAAGCCCTCAACCAAGAAAAGAAACATGCTCTGTTTATATACACATGGTCAGTTCACTGTGGGTGGGCTTGGATAAGGCTCATCCAGAGTCCCAGGACAGCATTCAAGTATGACTTTGAATGTGACTGACAGTCCCTCTGAAAGGTCAGAGCTCTGTCTACTTAACAGTCAATCTTCTTTGTTGTATTCATTCAGCTCGACTGAGCACAGTGAGGTTCATTTCTTTGCCTCTTTGATTTCTTTTCTTAGTACCAACCACCATTTATTAGCATGCATATAGGATTATGGAGCACTGCACATTCCAATCTATAAACATTCTCTCTTTAGAGAAAGGATTTGACTATGTAGACCAGGCCAACCAGCCATAAGTTTCAAATACCTAGACTTTCTGCCTCAGACTCTGGAGTTCTTAAATATAGCCATGCGTTAACATGATGTCTTTAACATGTTTTTAAACTCTTCTAATAAATGAAGGTCTTGACTTGTGCTTAATGCCTATAGATATTAATCTTCTAAAATGGAGAATAAGCCCACTCGTTTGAACGTTTTCCAATGAAATTGATATCCAAGCAAGCATCTTATCAGCAACATAGAGTAGAATGATTATTCTTTGGATAATTTTTTATGAATTCATAATTTCATATATATAGTCAAAACTATCTCAGAGTTCAGTTTTAATCTTGGTTAATGACAAAGGAATAACTCATCTTCATGTAGTAGTAAAGTTAGTCAAATAATCATCCCACATTTTACAACATTGGATTTCTCATTCGAATGCATTCCAAGTTATTTATTAAAAACATGTTCCAGTTCATTCAGTAAACTAAACTACCAAAATGGCAAACATTTGAAAAGTAAACAAAATTTTTAAAATGCTGAAAAGTAAATAAGGACTTTTAATTCTTTAAGAGTTCAAAAGTTCTTTTGTAAAGTAGGTAACATTGTATTTATAAAATAATAATCCCAAACAGATTTCACATCCTGTCTGTCTGTCTGTCTGTCTGTCTGTCTGTCTGTCTGTCTGTCTCTCTCTCTCTCTCTCTCTCTCNCACACACACACACACACACACACACACACACAGACACTTCACATCCCTTTATCTCTGTCTTTGTGGTTACTGCATATAATTTGGCATGTCTCTTGTAATGTCAGATTCCTGTCTAGAAAAATTGAATTATCTGACAGATGATACTTTAGGTCCTCTTACACAAGTATTGTGTATTACTTGAGGTAGCTCACTAACCTTAATCAGTCCTCCAAGTGCTCAAAATACTGAGCTTCATGAGTTGAATCAAAAAGATGTCCTTAAATTCTACAGGTCCACTCTGTTCACCCAATCAGGAAAGAAAGTGTGGGGAGATGCAGATTACAGTATTTGTATGCTGAATCTAGGTTTGGATTGTATATAAGGCCCCACTTCAAAGTCTCACCTATTTGCATTCTCCTGCTGTACTTGCTAACCTCCTCATGTTAATCTGTTTGCTCATACCTCTGAATAATAATGCCAGTTTCTTACTTCTCAATGCAGAATGATTCTCTATACATTGTACATTTCTTTAACCCTAACTTTTAACACTTTATAATTGCTCACTTTCATTAAATTCTTCATGGAATTTGGGTAACTGTTTTCCAAAGGTAGACTTACTCCTTGATAAATGAGGACTTACGGGAAGCCATTAAGTTGCAGACGCTTGCTCATGAAATGTAATTTAGATTCCTTGCCTTCTTTCTGCTTTCTGTGTCATGATGTAATCTGCATGATCGGCCAAGTTTTTATGCCATGATATGATTTGCTCTTGCCAAAGAATCAAAGCAAGAAGGTGATCTAATCTTTAACTAGACATTCCAGAGATACTTTCAATTTGAAGGACACTTTCTACTTTATAAGTTAGTTTTCTCGGGTATTTTGTTGCAGTTACTATGATGCTGATTAATACACGCATAGTAAATTTTCCTTTGTGAAGGCACCGTTTCAGAATTGTGATTTCTTCATACAATAAACAAAAAACTTAGAGGCCCACGATAAAATCCCATGTTTGTACCCTATTTCTAATGAAGTCATAAAACAAAAATAATAAGATAGAGCAAGTGATCAACAAGAAAAGGAATGGTACTAGAAATTATGTTACAGAAAATTAAATTGTACTTTAAATAAATGTAATTGATGAAGGTAGTACTGTCATTCACAACTAATAATAACAAAATTTCAAAGTATAAACTAAGTAGAACTTTTAAAACTAAATAGAACTTTCTCCAGATGAACACTGATAACTCCAATAATTCTTATTTTTTTATGTATTCTAATGCATCCCATCTCTTTCTTTTAAAGAGAGACTTACATATGAAAATACTAATAGAAATATGTCAAAAGTAACTTGCATTTTATAAAGGTAATTAAGATGATCTTATTAATATCTCAAAGCAACCTTTTATCATATACTGAATTTGCTTTCACATTATCTCATAGCACAGCAGTATTCCAGTTGAACCTGGTCATTTATCCTGAAGTGTTTTCCCTAAATTTCGTCTCACACAGTATGATTGTCTACTGCTTTCTGCTCTTTCCATTTCTTTGTTCTTGTCTCTTCTGTATGTTATAAATTTTCTATTATGCATATTCCTCAAAATCATGCTAAAAGGTTAACTCACCCAGAGATATATGACATAAAAAAAATTATTTATTTTTTCACTAATGTTCTTCAGACCCAGGAAGGTACTACACATTCTAGGCAAATGCTCCAAGAGGGATCTTCTCCATCTTCTTATTTTTATTTTGAATTATTGTCTCACTGAATAGCACAGGCTGATCTGAACTCATTTTGCATTTCAGGCTGGTACTTGCGGCATGGTTTATAATCCTAACACTTGGAACACTAGCCAGAGGAACACAAATTTGAGACCACTTTGGACTGCACAGTCAAATCCTATCTCAAAAGAAAAGAAAACAAAAATGTTATAAAATATTCCCATAAACATCCATCCTATAATTTATTTTTAATTATTTATCTTAGATATGGTGAATTAATTCAAAATGGCATAAAGGTCTATAAGTAAGCAGTTAAACAATTAAAACCTCTTAAAATATATACATAAATCTTCACACTATAGCCTTTTGCAGTGATCTGAGATATGTTTTTTAAAAAACAACACTTTTATAAATAACTACAGTTGATTATATGAAATTGTCAATTTTTTTTTACAAAAGGTCACTATGAAATTAGAAAGGCAACACAAAAAATAGAGAAAATATTTGAGATATATATATATATATATATATATATATATATATATATATATATATTAGGAACTATATGAAGATTTTAATTGGCTACTAAGAAATGTATCTACAAAACTCTGCAATAAAGGTCATGTTTCCACAGAACACATACAATGGTCAGGAAGCATATAGCAAGATGTCCCTTACTATTGTTTGTTTGTGAAAAAATATCATGTGTATAATAAGAAAATTACTCAGTAATGTGTTATACAGGAAGTGGGAAAGCCAAAACGTGAATGCACTACTTCTGAAAATGAAATATAGTACAGCCAATTTCAAAAATGTCAACGAAGTTTCTTAAATAGTTAAACATACACCTAGAAAAAGATATTATGATTTTTCTTCCTAGGTATTTCTCCATATGGGATAAAACAAAACATAATTTGCTACTAATATTACAAACAGTGTTTCATGCTGTTTTATACTTAATTTAAAATGTGAAAACATTCCAATTATCCAACAACAAATGAATAAAATTAATGTATTTAAAAAATATGGAGGGTCCAAAATGTATTTTATGCTATTTAGTCATCAAAAGAATTAAATATCAATGCACAGTTCAATCAAGATGAATGTAAGAATCAATGGGTGAAGTAAGGAAGCCAGGGATGAAAAGGCATATTCTAATAATCTATATGCCCACACTTATATGAAATGTCCACAGCAGGAAACTTTACAGGCGCCCGAAGTTGGCTAGTAGTTGGCAAGGGAAGGAGAAATTGAGAAAGAAGAAATTAAAACTATAAATGATGTAGAATATTGACAGAATAGGAGTGACCACCTTACATCCTCTTATGAAACAATGAGGTATTGATCATTGAAACAAACTGGCCCAGGGAATGTTCATGAATCCAATAAAACTCTAGAGCAATCACCTAGAGTATACAAAAGTAGAATGTGTGCAAGAAAAAAATACTGCTGGGGATACTGCCTACCACAGCACAGATACCTGTAGACTGTTATATACAAAGCAGAGAGATGGCAAAGTTGCCACAGTTCCTTGGTGCTTGACCTCAGCACTCCTTTTTTTTATTATTAATCATTCCATTTGTTTGCATCTCAAATGATATCTCACTTCCTGGTTACCCCTCCACAGCACCCCACATCTCACATCTGCCCTATACTCCCTTCTCTTTGCCTCTATGAGGGTCCTTCCCCACTCACCTATCCTCTCACTCTACACTGCTCCAACATTCCCCTACACTGGGGTAACCAACTTTCACAGGACCAAATGCCTGCCCTTCCATTGATGTCAGACAAGACCATCCTCTCTACTACATATGTTCCTGGATCTATGGATCCCTCCCTTTAAACTCCTTGGTATGTTGTCTAGTCTCTGGGAGCACTAGGTGGTCCAAAGCATATCGAAACTTGCATTGGTACATACAGATAATAAAAGGTATATAAAACAGAATGATGTTGGAAGAGTAGATAAAGCATACTTTCCTTACATACTAATTTATAGAGCTCTTTAGCAAGCACAATTCAACCGAATAAAGTGACATGGTTATTAATTCAAGTGATGCCAAGTTCAGGAAGAAAGAAAGCAGACTTAGATTAATGGAGAAGGATTATGTGAATAGCACCTGATAGAAGGTGACATGGATAAATATTTATCAGTATCATATTTCTAGCAGTTTGTTCTCCCATGGAAGAAGCCGGGACCCAAATCTGTCCAAGAATATCCCCTACATTAATGACAGAGAAGTAGCAGAATTCATTTTTTCTACATGTTAGAAGACGTCTGCCCCTAGAGAGCCTATCATCTTTGATGAGCATCATTCGGTTTTCTTCCATACTCATGTAATGTGTTATCTTCACTCCCTCTTGCAGCAGCCTGGTGCCTTCCCTGAAGCTGTTGATTAATTACCAAGAACCATCGATGTTTGCAGTGACATTCCTAGGCATAGTTTCTCTTCCAATCTGAAATGACAATCTGGGTGAAGGTCTGGGACACTCCATGTTCTTTGACATGGTTAGCTGCAGGGATCCCTTTGCCTGGGGCCACTTCTGTGGAAAGTGGGTTGATTTTAACAAACAAGACACTGCTTCCCACCAGTGTGCCTGCTGTTGCTGTTCTTCCCGATTATCCCAAGGCAGGATCCTCCATATGTTCACCTACCACGGCCCAGGACAGAACTGAATGAGTGAACAAGCCAAAGGAATGAACAGGGACCAAGGGAACTTAAAAAGAGATCTGGCATTGAGCCTAGTCAGGCAACAGAAAAAGGCAAATGCTAAGTCACAGAGGGATTGAATTCATATCCTTGAATGCTGCTATGTTGGCAACTGCATTTCTTGTTTTGCTCTGACTAGGCAATGATACAAAGTGATAATAGCAACAAACCTTTACCCGGAGCACCAGCTATCTCCAAAGCTTGCCTGTCAATGAGATATATTCCAGCTGGCTGTCTTGTCTGGACTCAGTGAGAGAGGATGCACCTAGTCCCAAAGAGACTTGATGTATCAGGATAGTGGGATGATTAGGAGGGCCCCCACCCACTCAGAAGAGAAGGGGAGAGGGGAATGGCATGAAAGATTGTGGGCAAGGGTTTCAGGGAGTCCAGGAGCAGGGCAGTGAGCAGGGTGTAAAGTGAATGTATAAAAAAGAAAAAGAAAGAAACACAGCTACTCAATAAAACAATACTATCAATTTGTGGTCCACAACCTCATGAATACTAAAGTTAATAGCAGTATTAAATTGTAGTGGATAGAAACATAGTGGGCATTTAAACTATGTATCTATGATTATCTTCTGGTTTTCTTTTTTAAAATGTTGCATCATTTGAAATTTTTCATGATTGTTTTTAAAACTATATTTTTTTGTTTAGCAATTGTGAAGTAACATCATGTGTATGAACATTTGAGTACAAAAGGAGAGCAAATATAGTACATAAATATATGACAATACCCTACTGCGGCATCTGAAGTAGAGAGATGATCGGTATAATGAAATAGATAATCATTCCCTGTTAGCTCGCAGAACTTCTGCCATGTTTACACTGGGCTGAAACTTCATGTGGACCCTCAGAGCCAAAGACACTATGGCATGGTAACCAACAGGTGATCTGGCAACATGTAGAACTGCTTTAGCTTTTGCACTTACCTTTGACCTCTAGGGAACAATATCACAATTGTGCTACAGTCTAAGGGTCATACTGACATGGAGACCCAGCATTGGGATTTTCTGTAATCAGAACTACAGCCAAGCTTTCATTCAATTTGAAGACTCCCCAAGCTTATTCTGATCCTCCACCTAATAGCTTTAACATGTGTGTGCACTTGTATCTTGTCTGCTTTCTACAGACACAAACCTTTCAGAATATTTAGCATTTGGTCATTATCAAAATATAAATATGCATTTAATTGTACAATGGTCATTTTAATGATTACAAATTATACCTCATTGATATGATACCTTTAATAAGTAAAACATCACACTTGGGCTCATACACAATAGATTTATGTATAGTCATTGGTGAGAGAGATGGTAATTGATATTTCTTTAGTTTATCAAACAACAACACTACAGATGCAGATAGCACTACATTATGGTGCACAACACATTAAAAAAAAAAAAAAAAAAAAAAAAAAAGCTGGTTCTCTTCTGTAATCCCTCAGAAAGAAAATTGTTGCTACAAATTGTAGGTTGGATTCTGTATCAAACACCATACTTGATATACTCTCTTGGGACTTAAACATGGATGCATTTAAACTTTAGACTCATTAAAGGCAAAAACATATTTCGAGTCATTATTACCAAATCTCAATGTGGTGCTAGATGAACTGTAGCTCGTCATTTGGACAAATTCCAAGGAATTAGCAGTTTATACAGTATTATGCTTTCCCCAAACTTTCATATTATGCCCGTGATGCTATGTGAAGGAATCATAAATTAAAATTACGAAAAAATAAAAATTTAAGAAAGAGCTAAATTGATCAAATCCAAACATTAAATTATTGGAATAATGAATTATCTCTAGCTATTTAATAAGTTCGTTTTGTTAAAAAAATCTTGTAATTTTTTAATTGCCTTCTTGTTCCCATCAACTAATTAATGGTGCATATATTTGTTAGATAGTATTTACTGGATACTGGGTTGTGCATTGAGTTAAGAGAGGAAAATGACAACTGTTTACCAATTCAAGTGTGTTACAATTAATCCAAGTGTGATATTTAACTAATGTAAGAGGAGAAATAATGGGTTTCCTGTATATTAATGGGCTCTTCAGTATATGGTCCCATACCCATATGCATACAACAATGCCAAATAGAGTGAGAACATAAAAATTAAATTATAAAATATAAAAATGTATATATGTTTTAAAGTATATGAAGTTGGGAATGTGAGGACATAGTGGAGATCCAGGAGGATTTGGAGCAGGAAAATGAATTGGCATATGATCAAATTCAATGCATGTCATGCATGTCATGCAACTGATATATATCAGATAACAATTCACAGATAAAAGATAGATTTATATATATTATAAATATATAATTGACAAGTTACAGATTTATTTGCTAAGTAGCACTGAAAATAAAAAAGATAAAATACTGTAAAGGTTACTGTGAGAGAAGTATGTTTAAGAACAGCCTAAAAATATTTCATTTAACATTTGCAACCACAGTATGTGGTTAAGTTTGGAAGGAGAATACTGGATTCTTGTTCATTAGTTCTGAAGCAAATTCGAGCATCTTGTGAGGCACATTGTAAGAGATCAATAATACTTCTTTTGATTCTCACATTTTACTGAATGGTCCAAACAACTTGTTTAATAATAAAGTTGTTGTTGCTGTTTTGTTGTTATTATTATTATTATTATTATTATTATTATTATTATTATTATTAAATACTATTATTATACAGTTTAAATTCACACAAGTTAATAAGGTTTTCTTCACTTAATTTACTGATAAAACTCCTCACAAGATTTCACTTGATATTACCACCTGTGTTTGCCCAATCTGGGGCTCTATACACTGGGTACTGGAAACACTAGAATCAATTCTTTCTGGGTCTCATAGCACTAAACTATTTTTCATATTTCAATAATTCCCCTTTATCTTGAGGATAAACAGCAGACCCTTCAGCATGGTATATAAACTACTCTTTGATGCCTGTTTTCCAGCCATAATCAGTGCACTGTAGAATCAGCAGCTGGCATCCCATCTTTCCATCTCTCTCTCTTCTCTCATGCTTTCTACTTCTAACCCTAGAACATGCTATACATCATAGAACATAGAATGAATGTCTCTTCTCTTGTCTCCCTTGTCTTCCTTTCTCTCCTCTCCTCTCCTCTCCTCTCCTCTCCTCTTCTCTTCTCTTCTCTTCTCTTCTCTATTCTTCTCTTCGCTTTGCTTTCTTCACTGTGAGAATACTGAAACAGCCCAAAATAATCTCCATGTAAAGCAAACACGCTTTGGTGCTACATATGCCTACATATGCATCAGCCACCTGCCTTATGGGAAAGCCACATGGGTCTCCAGCCAAGCTCTAAGCAATAGGATTTTCTATCTGCTTCCATAAACTTTCATGTTCTTTGACAGAAGGATCCATTTTATTATTTGTTTTCTTTCAGTCCCCATGTATGCATACATACATGCTAGTACTTAGGGATCTGTAAACTTAATAAAAATCTATATTTCATATCAAAGAATGGTTGGTATTTGACTTAAAGGTCCTTTTTCTTAAAATAAATACTTTGCTTAATTAGACATTGCCTTTAGAACTTTTACTGCACTTAAAATGTTTATGTGGTGTTTGAGATGGGCATGATGGCACATGCCTTTATTCCCAGCACTCAGGAGGCAGAGGAAAGCAGATGTCTGACTTCAGGGCCAGCTTGATCTACAAGGTTCCTGCACACCCAGAATATGTAGAGAGATATTGTCCCCCCAAAACAAAACAACAAATAGACATTAAAAATTTGAATGGTTACTGCTACAAATTTTATATGAAACACTTTTAAAATAAAAATTAGACATTTTTAAACTAAAATAAAACACTTTTAAAATTTAAATGAAACAACTATAGCTGTACACTTAGAGGAGTTATTAAATACAAAGTTATTGATTATTTCCCCAGAAATACTTGGTTCTAGAAAGGACAGGATACATGGTAATCATTGAAGAGATTAGTTTGGTAGTTTGGTTCATTAAAGATTATTGAACATATGGAACTGGAGAAATGGCTCAGTGGTTAAGAGCACTGGCTACTCTTCCAGAAAACCTAGGTTTGATTCCCAGCACCTGTGTGGCAACACACAACCACATGTACCTGAGATCCTATGATATCTCATGGCCTACCTCTTCTGACTCTTTACACACAAGACATTTAATATACATCCATGCAAGCTGGCAAAACATCTATGTAATTATTGTTGATCATCTTAAAACAACACACATTGTTAATTATTAAAGGGAGTACTTCATATACATTGATAGCAAAAATGTATTTCACAAAATTTAAAGTTGATTACTTAACCAAAACCACACTATTATTCCATATATTCCAAGGTTCCTGTATAGTAACACAAACTTCAGAAAATGTTGTATAAATTAACATTGCATAAGTGAATTTACAGGTCAACCTGATCACTACATCCTTTGTTCTCATATCATTTGTTCCAACCAAGTTTCCACCAATGTGTTTATAAAATTCAAGCTCCTAGTTAAGTTTGATTAGGATTGTAAAGTCAAAACCTAGCCAGTAGGTTAAGCTTCCCAACTGAACTGTCATTTATACTTGTTGGAAGAAAAAAAAAAAAGTTTTCTCCAATAGAATAACACTGGGTAGATCAAGCATTTGAGGACAGGTAACATGTTCAGGTGTAGTTGATGAATAGATAATGGAATCCACAGGTTTTTTGTTTGTGTATCTGTTTGTTTGTTTGTTTCCTGCTTGGCTCGGTGTGTGTGTGTGTGTATGTGTGTGTGTGTGTTTGTGTGTGTGTGTGTGTGTGTGTGTGTGTGTGTTTGCATTTATTTGGTTACAGTTGAGTATTGATATTGTTTTTACTTTGTTTGCTTCTTTATTTGGGTGGTGTTTTACTCTGTTTTCTACATTGTGTTTTGTTTTGTTATGTTTTGTTTTGTATTATAAAGAAACTGAAGTGGAGAGGCTAGAAATGGGAGAAGATCTGGAAGGACTATGGAAAGAAGATAAATATGTCCAAAATATACTTAAATTTAAAATGTATTTTAAAAAGTACAATATAATTAAAAAGAAAGAAAATGATGATGGGATGGATCCCTGGGTGGGGTAGTCTCTGGATAATCTGTCCTTTCATCTTAGCTCCAAACTTTGTCTCTGTAACTCCTTCCATGGGTATGTTGTTCCCTTTTCTAAGGAGGAATGAAATATCCACTCCTTAGTATTCCTTGCCAGGATTTTATTTGTTATTTTTGCATTGATATTCATAAGGGAAATTGGTCTGAAGTTCTCTTTCTTTGTTGGATTTTCATGTGCTCAGGTATCAGAGTAATTGTGGCTTCATAGAATGAATAGGGTAGAGTACCTTCTGTTTCTATTTTGTGGAATAGTTTGAGGAGAGTTGGAATTAGGTCTTCTTTGAAGGTCTGAACTGTGCACTAAACCCATCTGGTCCTGGGATTTTTTGGTTAGGAGAGTATTTAATGACTGCTTCTTCTTCTTCTTCTTCTTCTTCTTCTTCTTCTTCTTCTTCTTCTTCTTCTTCTTCTTCTTCTTCTTCTTCTTCTTCTTCTTCTTC
>NC_034609.1:21910627-21912518 GCF_900095145.1 Mus pahari | reverse complement strand
TGGAGCATGTGTCCTTATTACCAGTTGGAAGATCTCTGGGTCTATGCCCAGAAGTGGTATTGCTGGGTCCTCCGGTAGTACTATGTCCAATTTTCTTTTTTTTTTTTTAAATTGAAATTATATATTTATTTTATTTATTATTATTTTCTTTATTTACATTTCTTTTTTTTCACTTTTTTTTATTATTGTTTTCTTTATTTACATTTCAAATGCTATCCCGAATTTTCTAAGGAACCGCCAGACTGATTTCCAGAGTGGTTGCATAAGCCATTATCAGTTCTGAGAAAGGAAAATAAGACATCTATGAAACATTCATCTTACAAGTCAGAATTGTTAATACAATCAATAAGAATTTAGGAAGCTGTTAATATGCAACAAAATAAGTCATTTTTGTTTAAAGCAGTTTCTTTATGACTTTTACTGAATCTTTTACACACACACACAGCACACATATACACACATAACATACACACACACACACACACACACACACACTAATTTACTATATATACATTGCTTAACTGAACCAGATGCTGCTGTGCATAGTTTAACATTTTCCTCTGTTGCTAGGTGCTTGAAATCCTAACTATAAAACACAACCCAACATGTTCTTAATAAAATTGTGCAATGTTCTAATAATATGCTATTTAGTTTTCCTACTAAAAATAAAAGTAATAGACACATTTGGTAATATAGCATGATAACACAGAATGAATGACATTTTGAAAATAATTAACATTATTTTCACAGTTAAAATTGTTTCCTGTATCATGGGGATCAAGATTTTTTGATCTTTCCCCATGTTGTGTGTCATTCCTTTTTTATAACAGATGTGTCATCATCTTGAAACTATTTTCAAATATCTGACTTTTACAGTTCAAATTATGCATTTCACATAGAGCTTGTGAATCAATCACTGTGCGTTTTTCTTGAAGACTTAGTCGTGCTGTTTATGTCTAGAAATCAGATAATGTAGTCATCATGCTCGGTGGTTATTTTTAAACAAATAACATTACCATTATAACAAAAAATAACCCTGGTAATTTCTCAATTTCATATCTAATTTCACGTGTTACTGTCTGGTTCCTTTTGAATAATTTACAAAGATTCTATTATCTGCTAATAATGGAACCTGTAATTTTCCACATTTGATAGATATCATTCAATTTCAACTATTTTGGGGCAAAGATCTTTCTATTGACTTCTGTTCTTTAAATAAATTATGCTATAATTGATTTTTGGTCATATTTGAAAGGAAAAAAATGAACATTTTCCCACATACTGCCTTATAATCTATAAACAATTTGAACAAAAGTCACTCATAGGGGTAATCTCTTTGTGTGTTTATGAGTGTGTGTGTACATATTTTTGCTATATACATCCTTTTTATTTATGCTGTTTATCCATTGAATCATTATCTATGTCTACAAAAATCAAACTACTCCTAAGTTGTCAGGACACTATGATCTTCTACAACAAACCAAATTAGCTCCTTATTCTAATATGGATTGTATACTCATAAGGCATAAAATAGCTAGTTACATTTGCCTAAGAATTTCATGAATTCATTGTGTTTAATAGTGTAAATGTACCAAATTTTCTGTTTTGATTCCTCTTTTGAAGGACATCTAGGTTCTTTCCAGCTTCTGGAAATTATAAATAAGGCTGCTAAGAACATAGTGGAGCATGTATCCTTATTACATATTGGAGCACCTTCTGGGTATATGCCCAGGACAGGTATTGCTGGATCTTCCAGTAGTACTATGTCCAATTTTCTGAGGAACCACGAAACTGATTTCCAGAGCAGTTGTCCCAGCTTGCAATCTCCCACCAGCAATGGAGGCTTTCTCTCTCTCTCTCTCTCTCTCTCTCTCTCTCTCTTTCTCTCTCT
>NC_034609.1:21863873-21910330 GCF_900095145.1 Mus pahari | reverse complement strand
GAGAGAGAGAGAGAGAGAGAGAGAGAGAGAGAGAGAGAGAGAGGGATTTGGGGTGAGTGGGGACTTTGGGATGGTCTGAGAAGAGTTGCAGAAGAAAAATCACAGTCAGAATATAACTATATGAAAAATCTCTTTTCACTAAAAAATGCAAATATAACCCTTTTTTAAAAAAAACCAGCTACAAATAGTAAAAAATAAAATAAAATTCATCTGAAAAATCAACACTATCAAAAAACAAATGAACCTTATACGAAGTGAAAGTGATAGAGAATGTGTCTCAGATACCTTGCAAGTAAGAATAACTCATGAACATCCTGGCTGAGAGAAAAAGCCTGGTAGTACTCATCGATGATGAAGCTAACAAATGTCTTATCAGAATGCAATTCTAACTGCACAACGAAAATATAATGACAGAAAATTGATTTGAAGTATTAGCAAAGGTCAGAAAACAAAAGATCTTATAGGTGTTCAATAAAGTCTTCTTCATGCAACAATTTCCCCAGGACACTTAGTGTTTCCTCCTTTAGCTTTGCTCTTGGCTGTTAAAATAGAGCACTTTGAGGTGAGTAGTACTTGGACATATTTGATACAATCATCTTCACAGCACGAAGAAAACCACTCTGAAGAAATGTTGATAATATTATGCTTGCATGTTCAATAATGATGCCTGCATGCATATACACATAGCTAAACCATTAAGGAGAAAATATGAATGTCTACCAAAAAGGAATTCAATGAGGACAAATAAATATTATTCCCAATATATACTTATCCCGGTCCTGAACTTCTGTAAAGTTCTTATTTATTTCATTAAGAACTTTATTTATTTACATTTCAAATATTGTCCCCCTTCCTGGTCTCCTCTCCATGAATCCCCCCCCCCACCCCATGCCTCCTCCCCTTTGCTCTAAGAGGGTGTTAACCCACCTACCCACCTACTCCCAACTCAACCCTCTAGCATCCTTTTGTGGGACATCAAGCCTCCACAAGTCCAAGCACATCCCCTCCCACTGATGCCAGAAAAGGCAGTCCTCTGCTACTTATGTAGCAGGAGGGATGGAGGCCCATGTGTCTCTTTGCTTGGTGGCCTAGTCCCTGGGATCTCTGAGGGGTTCATTTAATTGATACTTTTGTTCTTCCTATGGGGTTGCAATCTTCTTCAGCTCCTTCAGTCCTCTCCTAACTCTTCATTGGGATCATAAGGCAAGTTCAAAGGTTGGCTGTCAGTTTTTGCATCTGTCTTAGTCAGGTGCTGGTAGAGCCTTTCACAGGACAGCTATACCAGGCTCCTATCTGCCAGCACATCTTGGCATCAGCATTTTTTGTCCCTGCATTTCCTTTAGAGAGGAACAATTCTGGGTTAAACTTTTTGAGAGGGATGGGTGGTCCCATTCCTTACTGGGGGCCATTTCTATCTATTGGTGTTGGTCTCTTCAGGTTCTATTTCCCCACTGGCATTTCAGTTAATGCCATACCCAGCGAGTCCTGGAAGTCTCTCGCATCCCGGGTGTCTGGGACTTTCTAGTGGTTTCTCCTCCATCTCACCAATGCTGCATATTTCTGTTCATTCTTCTGGCCCTCTGGGCTTCTCTTCTGTCTCCCCCATACTTGATCCTGCTCCTCCTTATTTTCCCTCTCTGTCCCCTCTCCCACTCAAGTCCCTCCCTCCCTCTGCCTCTCATGATTGTTTTGTTCCACCTTCTAATTGGGACTGACGCATCCACACTTTGGCATCCCTTCTTAAACTTCATATGCTCTATGAGTCGTACTATGGGTATTCTGAGCATTTTGGCTAATATCCACTTATTAGTGAGTACATACCATGTATGACCTTTTAGGTCTCTGTTACCTCACAAAGGGTGATATTTTCTTTTTCAGTTTTTTTTTTGAAGCCTGAATTTTATTTACTAATTATTTATTTACTTTTCAAATGTTATTTCCTTTCCCTGTTTCCCCTCTGCAAACCCCTTATCCCATACCCCCTTACCTTGTTTCTATGACGGTGTTTCCCCCCCCACACCTACCCACTCCTTCCTTACTGCCATTCTCCTCCCTCCGTTCCTTTATACTGGGGCATCAAGCCTTCACAGGACCAAGGGCCTCCCTCCCATTGATTCCAGATTAGGCTCCTTCAATCCTTCCCCTAACTCCCCTGTTGGGGTATCTGTGCTCAGGTTGATGGTTGGCTGTGAGCCTCTGCATCTGTATTGGTTAGGACCTGGCAGAGCCTCTGAGGAGACAGCTGTATCAGGATCCTGTCAGCAAGCACTTCTTGGCATCCACAATAGTGTCTGGGTTTGGTGTCTGCATGTGGGATGGATCCCCAGGTGTAGCAGTCTCTGGATGGCCTTTCCTTCAGTCTCTGCTTGATAATTTCTAATTCCATCCATTTCCTTAAAAATTTGTGAAGTCCTCATTTTAATAGCTGAGTAGTATTCCATTTTGTAAATTAACCACATTTTCTGTATCCATTGTTCAGTTAAGAGGAAACTGTATTGATTCCAGCTTCTGTCTATTATAAATAAGACTCTTAATAAACACTTTGCTCTTCATCCCCCATGATCAATACTTTGGTTTATGTACAATATATGTTGTGACAGAGGGTATGGGATTTATTTCTCCTTCATACACAAAAGACTGTATTATATCACATTATTATGTAGCCTGATGAGTAAAATTATTTTATAAATAGGAAAAGTATATAGCAGCTTATAAAATATTCCTTATTTCTCCATATGCAATCTATTGACTGTCTTATAAGGCACTGGCTCTCATGCTTCACTTTTCATGAGAATCTCCCATAGTCCAAAAAAACTACCAAAGCTTTCCTGGGGTTGATAGAGTGGTGATCTCAGGTGCAAGAACCCTGACCTTGACTTGCACATTCCCTGGGTAACATCACTGGGTAGTCAAGGTTGGAGCTGCTGCTCTAGAATATTGTAGCAATGACAGTCCTCTAAATATATTAGCCTGGGGAGATAACTCCACCTGTAAACTGATTAACTTGCAACCTTGAGGATCTGAGTTTGATACCTGGAACCTACACACACACACACACACACACATATATATATATATATATATATATATATATATATATATATATATATATAGTGAGTTACAGTTGTATTCCAAGGAATGGGAAGTAGAGATAGGTAGATCCAGAGGTTCAGTAAAAAATAGTACAAGTCTAGTTTCCACAGGCTTAGGTTCCAGTGAGAGCCTATTTTACAAAAGAAAGAACATAAATCCTTTCCTGAGACATTCAAGAGCAACCTCTAGCCACTACACACATGCACATGTGCTTGCACACACCTGAATACACAGTGGATGCTCTCACACTTCAAAACTATTTTTCCTATTAAAATTCTATTCTATATTCTTCAAGAGGTAAACGATCTTTAAGCTTGCATGTGAACCCTTTCAATTTCAAAACTTCTTATTTCTATAATATAATTTATATTCTTTCTACTACAACATTTCTAGGAAAATGCATGTGCAATAGAAGAGAAATTGAAATGTTGGAATTGGTTTATTTTAAATTAATTGGTTATTTTCTCTCTCTCTCTCTCTCTCTCTCTCTCTCTCTCTCTCTCTCTCTCTCTCTCTTTCTGTGAGTGTGTGTGTGTGAGTGATTCTCTGTGAGTGTATACATATGTGGGTGCCCTCAGACACTAGAGTTTTCAGTAACCCTGGAGCTAGAGTATAGAGAATTGCAAGTCACCAGACATGAGGCTAGAAATCAAATTCAAGTCTTCTGGAACAGAAGCACATTCTCATAGCTGCTGAGCCATCTCTCCAGCCCAAGATATTGTTTTCTAGAAACTGAATATCTTGAAATGAGGATTCTTTCTTGAGATGTCACAGCATTTAGAGTAGAGGTTTCCCACGGAATGTGATTCAACTAATTCAGAATAAAATTGAAATGAATAATGTGACGGTTTGTATATGCTTGGCCCAGGGAGTCACATTATTTGGAGGTGTGGCCTTCCTGGAGTAGGTGTGTCCCTGTTGCAGTAGATGTGACCCTGTGGGTGTGGGATTCAGTACTCTAGTCCTACCTGCCTGGATGTCAGTCTCTTCATAGCAGCCTTCAGATGAAGATGTAGAACTCTCAGCTCATGCTGCACCATGTCTACCTGGATGCTGCCCTGCTCCTGCTTTGATGATTATGGACTGAACCTCTGAACCTGTAAGCCAGCACCAATTTGCCTTGGTCATGGAGTATTTTCACAACAGTAAAATTTTAATTAAGACCAATTATTTCTGTGTAATTATAGTGTAAATATTTCATTGCTAATTCCAACTTATTGCTCTATTTCTGTGAAAAAACCACCATGAACAAGGCAATTTTTATAAAGTAAGACATGGGGCATGGAATGGGTTTAAAATCTCAAAGCTCCACCCTACCCCATCCATTAGCAACAGCCCTCCTTTCTCAAGGACATTCCTCCTAATTGGGGGCATGCTTATCATTTTAGAGGGTTATTCTATGGTCATCATGTAGGTGAGCAGGCAGGCATGGTGGTGGAGCAGTAGCTGAGAGCTTTAAATCTTGACAGAAAGACACTGGGCCTGGAATGGGTTTTTAAACCTCAGAGCCCTTCCCCACATTTAGCAACAGAATTTTGCTCACAAAGACACATCTTCTAATCCTTCCAAAACAATTCACCTCTTAGGGACTCAATGTGCAAATATATGAGCCCATGGCAGTCATTCAAACCACTGCACCTATACATATCTTTATTTATCCTATTTTTATATCTATATAAATAATTATACCAATGTGTACACATAGATTAATGTGTCATTGTAGTTATAAAGATATAAATGTAGATATGCATGAGGTCATAGACTAGTATTTCAATGTACTCACGTTTTAAATGCTTAGTCCCCCATCAAGCTATTATTTTGAAATTATGGAAAGTTAGAAATGTGAGAGCATTACATCTTATGGTTGCTGGAATTTGAACTCAGGACCTTCAGAAGAGCAGTCAACGCCCTTAACCACTGAGCCATTTCTCCTGCCCCCAGGTTCACTTCCATATATCTTTCTTATATAGCCCAAGTATTCCTGTCCACAGTTAGCTGGGTGCTTCTATATAAATTAGCAGTTTAGAAATATACTACAGATATGCCCACAGGACAATCTTATAGAGGCAGTTTTTCAATTGAGTTTTCTTATTCCTGTGTATGTAAGTTGATAAGTAAGATTAACTTTCACAGAAGCCTTCCAATTATACCCTGGAAGGGCATTCCATTCCACTTATCTATCCTGCTTTTAGGTGGAGAGTCTTCATGGGACATGGATTTACACAATAATGAAATGTGTCACGGCAGGAATTTGATGCTCATTGAAACTTTCCAGCTGAGAATCACAATAAAACTTTCATTATATTTAGGAAAAATTCTAGGCATGTGGTACAGTAACAGAAACCTTACTAGCAGAGGTATTTGACCCAAAAGTTTGATATTATTTTGTACTCTAAATATTCTGCATGTGGTAAATATTTTGTATACATATATGTTTTCTTAAGGTATTAATGATGGTATTTTGAATCTTTAACATAATTGGTGTGTTGTAGCATTAGGCATTATTCATGTTATTTATGACCTTTTAACAGATTTTAAAAATATTAAACCTAGATATAATACCATTCAAATTTTTTCAGAATTACTAGAATGAGAGTGTCACATTTAGATGCATTTCTTATAGGATTGTTAGAAGTGAGAAATGTTTTCAGAAAGAAAACGGTACAAGTGGAAAAAGGAATGAAAACTATAAAGTTGAATTCATTTGTAGTCTAACACAAGGTGATTGTTTAATGTCTGTTAGTGCTGCTTTATCACTCTATATTTACAATTTTATAAAACATAGAATTGATGTGAACCAATCAACATTTCCCAACAAATTCTCAAATAAGAAAACAAAAGTTCAATAATTCTTGATTTTATGTAACCCTGGTTGGGGAAAGGACAGGCTCAATTCAATTACTAATCCTCTTTCCCACAGGGGCTTAATTTTTGATAGTTCAAGGAGGACTGAAAATCCTTACAGGAAAAGGATGGCTTCCCATTCAAATTTGTATCTGTAGTTTTGATAATTATTTCCTTTATTTACATTCCAAATGTTACCTTATTTGTATACAATATTTATTGTATGCAGAGATCTATTGGTATTATGTTAACAACCTTTTTAAAGACCTAAAGGTTTTTTTAATTAAATGTAGGCTTACCTAGTCTCTTGGAGCTCTGAGTTGTCTGGGTTAGTTGATACCCTTGTTCTGTCTATGGGGCTGCGATCCCCTTCAGCTCCTCCAATCCTTCCCTTAACTCTTCCGTCAGGGCCCCTGATCTCAGTCTAATGATCAACTGGAAGTACCTGCCCCTGTCTCTGTCAGCTGCTTGTAGAGCCTCTCAGAGGACAGCCTTGTTGGGCCCTTGACTGCAAGCACAACATGGCATCACTAACAGTGCCAGGATTTCGTGTCTACCCATGGGATGGACCCCAAGTCAAGTCAGCCGCTGTGTAGCCTTTCCTTCCATCTAAGAAAATATTACATTTTGTGGTGCAGGCCACTGAGCACTGGCAGTTTGACCAGAGCAATGACAGAACTATGTTTTAGTTTCATATAATTTTACTTAACTGAAACTTAAATCAACATATTTGATTAGTGTTGCCACATTGAAGAGGGAAGTGTGAATACTAGCCTAAGTAAAAATGGGTTTGATGCAGGAATGTCACTGAGGAACATCTTTTACAAGAATGGGTACCTGTAACCTGTTTTGTTGGCTTGTTTTATGTTTTTTGTTTTTTTTTTTAATTTGCTTGTTTTATGTTTGCAGAAGTAAAATGATTCTTCAGGTGCTTTCCTTAAACCAGTTTAACTGTCTAAAACCACAGACAGACAAATATTGTTTTGATGTTTTAACTGTTTAAATTCATATCTAAATCAGGTATTTTATTCTTTAGGCTAAATAAATCCATATTCATTTATTAATTACTTAGTTTTATTCTGTATTCTACTAGTATCATAAATTATAGTATTTCCCTCTCTGCCCACAACACTTACTGTACTATATCTGGAGAAAGGATATTTAAAAGGGTAATTAATTTTAAATGATGTCATAAAGCTAATGTCCCCATCCTATAATAGCAATATCCATCAAAGAAAAATACAGGTAATAGGTATTACATGTGTACAGGAAATTCAGGTTGAAACAATGAGTATCTCAGACACCCATTATATAGATGATAACAAAAGAATTATTACTTCATTAACCCCTTAATCTGTGATTTTTTTTAGTGATAATCTCTAACTGATAAGCAACTATTTTACAGTGTTCTAAGTCATATGGATGGGGTTGAAACTCATTTACCTTATTTGTATACAATACTTATTGTATGCAGGGATCTATTGGCATTATGGTAACAAACTTTTTAAAGACCTAAAGATTTTTTAATTAAAGGGTTTTTTTTTTTCTAAAATGTAATTTCAGTAATTGCAACAGAAGGTCTTAATAGTATATTCCCTAAAAGAGACTGACAGCATGTAAGATATAATGATGACTGTGATAATGATGAAGATGAAGAGATAATGGTGGTGATGATGATGATGATGATGTAAAATTACTAAATAAAAGAAATACCCATTTGATATGTCAGAAGAAAGTATCATTAAGAATTGAATAAGGAGTGTTAAGACATAAACCCCAGGAAGCAGACTTATATGGAGAAAGCTTCGCAAAATACGAAGGAAATTTTGGATCACCCCAAAAGCTATCGACAAGGAAATGGCTTCAAATATGCATTCAAATCAGGGTTCTCAATTGAGAGGGAGGCCCGCAGCTGTGTCTGTGAGGACCACAGTGCCAGGTGAAGGGCTCCCTTCCTAGAAGTTCTATTCACAATTCTAGTACACTGACTAAATTAATGGAGAAATGTTCCACTTCAGTGCACCAGGAGGCTCAAAATTGGTGGGCCAATTCTCCCGAAAATTAATTATAGATTTAACACAATTTCAATCAAAGCCTGTTAAAATAAAATGGAAAGCATTTGAATTCTTTTAAATTTCATGGAAAAGCTGCAAACCTAGAATTTAAGAAGATTTAAAATAAGAACGACAAATTTGTGAGACTTACATTCTTTTAACCTAAGACATGTTACAATACTGCTAATTAAGATAATGAACTATTTGTGTAGAATAATAAAGAAAATAAAGGGACTAGACTTTTCATACAGACCTGCCAATACCGGATGATTTACAACACCGGCAAATAAAAACCAGGAGCATGTAAATTTCTATTTCTGTTCTCCTGGCCAGGATCCTTTCTCATGCAAGTTCAAAGAATGTTTATCGGTGGAGGAAGGCTTTGAGTGTTAGAGCTTTATGCTACGTCTAGTTCATTCTTTGTTCATATACTTGTGTTTGAAAATCTGGGCTCTCAGCTTCACATTTCTCTTGCTATGCCTTCTGTTTGCCACTATCAAAGTGGGACAGTTTCCCTTTGCAACCATGAGGACTACTAGCCCTTCCTTCAATAAGTTGTCTTGGTCATGGAACTTAATCAAAGTAAGAGAAAAGTAATTAATACAGACACCTTTCTCTATTGTTCTCCACAGAAAGATTACTGATAGGTATCTCACTTTATTTTTGAAAAAATACCCTTCAGTGCACTTGGGACTCACAGACTGTACAAGACACAGTGGTTAGAGAGTTCTAGGGATCACCCTGACTCTGTGTTCTAGTTCTAACATTCTTGGGTTTTAATATGGTTGCTGGGCACCTGAACTAAAGTTCTTTCGCTTTCCCATAAGGCATTTTTCTGGCTGAGCCACCTATATAACATTATTATCTTTCCTATGTAGACATTTTCTACTGCCACTTTTCAATATCAACAATCTTTTTATGGAGGCTTAATACGCAATTTAAGTATAATTTTCTTTATTTTTAAGATTTATAAATACAAATTTTATTTAATAATCGATAAGGTTATTCAATAAATTATAAATATTTCTATACCTCTTTGCATTATCAGAATTTTTTTATGTTCACTGGCTTCATTATTTGTTTTCTAAAATTATAATTTGTTGTGTCTGGTTCTGCTTTAACTGGTTAAATGTTCCAATCATAATCGGTTATGGACTTCTGCTTCTTATACTTCTGGGAATTTTTATTAGATTTTGAATGATGTAATTTGGAAGTTTTGCCATCATGCATGTTCTTGTGCTAGCAAAATATTTTTTCTTGTCATCTGCAATATTCATAATTTGGGCAAGGTGGCACCTGCCTCTTAAACCATACCTTTGGAGAAAGAGACAAGTGGATATATTCCAGCCAAGGGCTATATAGGTAGATCTAGTCTCAGAAAAGAAGCAAAGAAAAAATAAGAGTATTCTAAAAAGGGATAAATGCAAAAGAATGACACAAAGAAACAGGTCAATTCTAATAGCAAACAGATTGTTTATACATTATACGTATTGCAGTTCTACCACAACAGAATACACATAGGTGCAAATCTACTTATACACATGCATGTACACACACTCTCTCCTATACACATGATGTTAGAATAAAAATAACTGGAGCCAAATAGACTACTTTAGTACTAGCTGTGAAAATATAGGAAATGAGAGAATAGGATTAATTATTAATAAATATTTTGGTAGAAATAAAAACTTTGAAAAAACGAAATGACCTCAGAGCATGAAACAGAAAAACAAAACAAAAACAAACAAACAAACAATAGTCACCACAATAATATGAAAGCCAGAATAATGACAAACAAGTTTTTCTTAATTCAAGCAAATAAATATATTTTATTTCAGAAGAAATCAGGGCAATATGCTTGTGATATAGCAGAAATAATGTAAAGCCATGTTTTAACACCTGAAACAGTTGGCTTCCAAAAGAAAGGTCATGGAAAACTGTCATAAACAGGAAGGATAAAGGTGTAGTTTGGTTTAATAGGCTCATCTCAAAGACTGTAGCAGAATTTAAATGGTAATTTGACAAGCTTCAACCAGTTTGAAGTTTGAGAAACTTTAAAATACTTGGACTAGTATACGCTTCACCAGATGAAAACACAGAAGACCAAACAAAGGCCAAACTGTAAAGAATAAATGTATAGATACACATAGTTGGACCCATTTTTAGACTGTTGTGGTTTTGGATCATTTTACAATTCAACTGTTATTTCAAGAAAGTATCGTCTATCATGTTTGGAAAAACATGTTCAAAGTAGTATAGAAATTAACAAGAAAATAAATGATAACATATAACTAAACAGTTATATAGAAAACAGTCACTAAGGGAAAAGGTTTCCCCTTGAACATCAGTAGTGAGTAGGACAAATGGAGACAAATGGGTAGAAGAAGGTTAAACTAAAAGAAAGAATAGGTAGGGCTACTCAAAGGCTGTGTTAATCATTTCCATTCAAACAGGTGTACATAGGGTCTAGAAGGAGAGTGGCAAGTGTTTCTGTAAGTAGAAGGACAGTAACTCAGTCCATACTCTTCTTGAAAGAGATATTAGGAATTTTGTAGTTTATCTTTAGGAAACTTTGAAATACATATACGCACATCAAGAACAATGAATGCAATTACTTTTATATTATTAAACATGCACTACTGCAAAGACTTATAACTCAGAATGGATAACATTTTGTAGGAATCCAAGTTCTAGGGAAATTTGGTAGGGACAATGGCTCCAAAGACAAAGAATGTTACTTCTATTAAGATATAGATAGATAGATAGATAGATAGATAGATAGATAGATAGATAGATAGATAGATAGATAGATAGAGAATCAAAGTGTGAGGTGAATGATAGATAAATCTTGAATATGGAAAGACAGAAGGAGAGAAATGGAGAGAGAGATAAGTCAAAGACTGTGTGTGTGGAAGTAATTATCCTTCTGTGAGGTATTGTCACTCTGACTTTTACAGGAGTAACTATATAGGATCTTTTTAATAGCTTAAACCCAAGTTGAATTCACTGTATGGTATTTACCCAATCCAATCCTCTAAGCCTGACACACCTGTAGGTTGTGATTTTTTTTTTTTTTTTTTGAGGACAAAAGCATCTTTCTTATTTCTTTGTAGGCTTACCTTGAAGATCTAGAATGTCAGATGATCAACGTTCATAAAAATCACCATTAACCAGAAGCTTCTAAACTTTTCTTGGGTCCAAAATGGATAACAGAATCCATATATGTAGAGAGCACAGTGAGTATAGATTTATTAAAGAAGAGAAGGAAATATTCCCAAGAGTGTAATGGTTCCAAGAAGAGATGCTTCCAAGCTGATGCCTATTTCAGTAGCCATTTTTAAGACTTTTTGTGGGGACTGATGGAACTGAGATATATGCACTATTGGCACTGGGTAATCTCTGAGTGAATTATGATAGGAGCTAGTAAGTGGGCTACATCTTTTTTGTGTGTCCTGTTATCCCAAAAATAGAAGCAACAGTTCCTTCCTTGTCCATTTAGAGTAGTGGTCCTGTGTCATGGCCACATTCCTTTTACTCCTCAACACATTAAACTAGTTTGTAGGCTATTGCTTAATTCATCTCTTATGTGACCAGTTCATGATATACCAAGGTTCAGAATTTCTTCTATAACTGGGAATGTAGCATAGTGGACATTTCAGGCCGAGGTTCCCATCCTGAGCACTGACAAAACAAAGAAACATACTTCTCTCTCTCTCTCTCTCTCTCTCTCTCTCTCTCTCTCTCTCTCTATATATATATATATATATATATATATACATATGAAAATGGTATAAATCTCTGACAAGTTGTGTGTGTGTGTATGTGTGTGTGTGTTATGCAGTGTGTGGTGTGGTGTTGTGTGTGTGTGTGTGTGTGTGTGTGTGCATGTTGGACCTGTGGAAATCATAGAGTTGATTCTCTTCTTTCACATTGTAAAGTAGGATATCAAATTGTGGTAAACACCATTAACTACTGAGCTAGCTCATCACTCACCTTCAATTAATACAACTAATGGCTACTGGAGTATTTGATAAAGAATAAATATCCACTAAAAATGTTGAACCATTTAACCAATGAATAAGCCATAACAAGTGGTGTCAGACAGAACAGTGTTGAGCTTTTGTCATGTAACAATTTTATATTATATTAAATTAATTTCTCTGATCACTGTAACTAATTTTTACTCTTTAAAGTTAAAAGAAACAAGAAATTTTGAATTGATAATGTTACCTTCATTAACTGCATGGGGTAGAATTCTCAGTGGAAGTAAATGCCATAATGTATCAAAGTCATTTGCCATACCCAGAGCGGCTTCCTCTTAGCAAAAACTTTAAGTGATGCAGAGAATATTGAGGTAACATTGTTTTAGCATCAAAATCTATTTCTTAAAATGTAGACATAAAACTAAATGAAAGAATGTGTGTTATGTAATGAAGATCTAGACACATGCACAAATTTACCAAACACTGTAACATAGAGTGAATGTCAGACATTTAAATTATAATTTATACAGTCTCTGACCTTATCACACAATGATTTCTTTTTCCAGTAAAACATTTAGAAATATTCATGAGCATACCTAGGATAGAAAAATAATATTGTATTATTTTTATAGAACTGCTATAATGAAGTACCACAATTACACATATTAAGGTGACATTTATACTGTTGTATAGCTGGAATCCAGAAGTCTAGGTTTAGGAAAAATGAATTTGTTCTGATACCCCTGATTGGAAATATGTCCAATATCTATAACCTAACCATTTTGGTGAACAGTTGTTTTGTATTCTGGACATAAATATATCACTGCTGTCTTTACCATCATGTAGAAGCATTTCTCTGAGTGTCTATCTTTATCTAAGCTATATTATTTTAATGACACCAATTCTATTGGAAAAGGATCTTCTCTATTCCAGTATGACATCACCTTAACTCCTTTTAATCTGATTCTGTTTACAAACAAAAAGAGTTTCTTTCTTTATGTATAGTATCATATAATCAGGATCCTATGTTTGATTCCCAGAATAAAAGAGAGAGAGAGAGAGAGAGAGAGAGAGAGAGAGAGAGAGAGAGAGAGAGAGAGAGAGAGAGAGGCAGAGAGCGAGAGGGAAAGAGAGAAAAGAAGAAAGAAGGAAGAAAGGAGAGATGGAAGGAAAGAAGGAAACAAGGAAGCAACGGAGATGTACTGACAAACGGAGAGAGTGAAGAAGGAAAATAAGGAGAAAGAAATTTAGCAAAAGAAGAAGAATGGTATCCTGCAAAACTTCATCATGCAAAATAGGAGTACAACAACATAACAGGTGATTAATCTTTGAAAGATGCAGTGTGGAAATAAGTCCTTGGCTTGGAGAAGAAAAGGTTATTTTGAACAACTATTTCTTAATTCTATGCTTATATTTTATTAATAATTAATAAATGATTAATGCAGATTGCTTTCTTCCAAATAAATTATCTGAATGTGTTATAACAGATGTGAATAAATCATGGGCTCCAGTTCATGAGTTGTCTTTAGAAATGTCAAGAGTATAATATATTATCTTTAAATATTAGTTATGTATCTGAAATATGGGTAAGAAATCAATTGAAATGTATTACACTCTATTCTTATTGATGACTTATTAACTATTGAAATTAAGCATGCTATAAAGTGATTTTCTGCATATTTCTTTGTTCAATTTATATATTGATACTGATCAAATTTCTTTATTGCATTTAGTGATATATAATTGGAGAAAACACCATCTATAGCAATTAAAGACAGAAAAATCATCAATAGTGAAGCAAAAAATAAAAGCATGTTTTCTTTATTAAAGATTGAATTTTTAATCAAATTATTTTAAAGTATTTTATTTTTTATCTTTTATTATGTTTTTTTGTTTGTTTGTTTTTTTACATTTCAAATTTTATTCCCCTTCCGGTGCACCCTCTGACTGTTCCACAACCCATACCCCCTCCCCACCCCACTGTATCCACGAGAATGTTCCCAACCTCCACCCCCTCCCACCCCACCGGACCTCTAAAATCCTGTGGCCTCCAGTCTTTTGAGGGTTAGGTGCATCTTCTCTGACTGAAAAAAAGACCCAGTAGTCCTTGCTCTATGTGTCTTGGGATCCTCATAACAGTTGGCATATGCTTCTTGGTTGGTGGTCCAGTGTTTTTGAGATCTCGGGGGTCCAGGTGAAATCAGACTGCTGGTCTTTCTACAGGGTAGCACTCCTCTTCAGCTTCTTCCAGCTTACCCCTTAGTCAACTACAGGGTTCAGTAACTTCTGTTCTTTGGTGTCGTACAAATATTTTCATCTGACTCTTTCAGCTGCTTGTTGGGTCTTTCAGGGCAGTCATGGTGGATTCCTTTTTGTGAGCTCTCCATAGCCTCAGAAATAGTGTCAGGCCTTGAGGCCTCCCCTGGAGCTGGATCCCACTTTGGGCCTGTTGCTGGACCTTCTTTTCCTCAGGCTTCTATTTCCATCCGTGCAGTTCTTTAGACAGGAAAAATTATGGGTCAGTGGTTTGACTGTGGAATGGCAACCCCATCCCTCACTTGATGCCCTGTCTTTCTACTGGAGGTAGATTTTATAAGTTTCCTCAACCTACTGCCAGGCATTTCATTTAAGTCCTGAGAGTTTCTCTCCTCCCAATCTATAGTTTGCCAATTTGTTTTATTGACTATATCTTTAGCCTTACAGAAGCTTTCCAGTTTCATAAGGTCCCATTTATCAATGCTCGATCTTAGACCTTGAGACTGAAGTTCTGCTTAGGAAATTTCTCCCCATGCCAAGAGTTCAAGGCTCTTTCCCACTTTCTCGTCTATTAGATACAGTATGTCTGGTTTTATGTTGAGGTCATTTATCCACCTGGACTTGAGCTTTGTGCAAGGTGACCAAAACGGGGCTATTTTCATTTTTCTACATACAGACAGCCAGTTACACCAGAACCATTTATTAAAGATGCTTTCTTTTTTTCATTGTATGTGCTTCATTTCTTTGTCAAAGATCAAGTATGCTTAAGTGTGTAGTTTTATTTCTGGGTCTTCAACTCTATCCCATTGATCAGCATGTCTGTCTCTGTACCAATATTATGCAGTTCTTATCACTAATGTTCTGTAGTAAAGCTGGAGGTCAGGGATGGTGATTGCCCCAGCAGTTCTTTCATTTTTAAGAATTGTTTTCACTGTTCTGGGTTTTTGCCTTTCCAGATGAATTAGAGAATTGCTCTTTTATGTCTTTGAAGAATTGGGTCGGAATTTCAATGAGGACTGCATTGAATATGTAGATGCATTGAATATGTAGATTGCCTTTGGTAGGATGGCCATTTTTACTATATTAATTGTGCCAATCCATGAGCATGGAGATCTCTCCATTTCTGAGATCTTTAATTTCTTTCTTAATGACTTGAAATTATTGTCATACAGATCTTTCACTTGTTTGGTTAGATTACCCTAAGATATTTTATATTATTTGAGGCTATTGTGACAGGAGTTGTTTCCCTAATTTCTTTTTACAACCTGTTTATCATTTGTATAAAGAAAGACTACTGATTTATTTGAATTAATTTTATGTTCAGCCACTTTGCTGAAGTTTTTATCAGCTGGAAAAGTTCTCTGGTAGAATTTTTGCTGTCACTTATGTATACTATCATACCAACTTGAAATAGTGATACCTTTATTTCTTCTTTACCAATTTGTATCCCTGTGATATCTTTTTGTTATCTTATTGTTCTAGCTATCACTAAGTGTACTATATTGAATAGATATGGGGAGAGTGGGCATCCTTGTCTTGTCCTCGATTTTAGTGTGATTGGTTCCTATATCTCTACATTTAATCTGATATTGGCTATTGGTTTGCAGTAAATTGCTTTTACTATGTTTAGCTATGGGCCTTGGTTTCCTGATACCTTCAATACTTTTAACATGAAGGGGTGTTGTATTTTGTGAGTTTTTTTTTAATACATCTAAGGAGATGGTCATGTGATTTTTTTTCTTTGAGTTTGTTTATATAGTGGTTTATCTTAATAGATTCTTGTATATCGAACCAACCTTGCATCCTTGGGATGAAGTTTACTTGTTCATGGTGAATGGTGGTTTTTGTGTGTTCTTAGATTCAGTTGCCATGAATTTTATTAAGTATTTTTGCATTGATATTCATAAGTGAGATTGGTCTGAAGTTCTCTTTTTTGTTTGGATTGCTGTCTGGTTTAGATAAGACAATAATTGCGCCTTCATCAAATGAGTTAGATAGTATTCCTTCGGTTACTATTTTATGGAATAGTTTAAGGAATATTGGTATCATGTCTTCTTTCAAGGTCTGATAGAATTCTGGACTAAATCAGTCTGGCCCTGGTCTTTTTTTGCTTGGGAAGTTTTGTTTTTTTTTAATGACTTTTTCATTTTAATTAAATTCCAGAAAGTCTTTTATTTCTTTCTTTATTTCTTCCCTGATCAAGATATCATTGAGTAGAGAGATTTTCAGTTTCCACATGAATGTGGACTTTCTGTTTTTTTTTTTTTTTTTTTTTTTTTTTTTTTTGCTGTTATTGAAGACCAGTTTTAGACCATGGTGATCTGATAGGATGCACAGAATTATTTCAGTCTTCTCCTGTTGGTGGGGGATAGATTTGAGACCAATTTTATTTGATTTTGGAGAAAGTACCATGAGGAGCTGAGAAGAAGGTGTATTTTTTGTTTTGTTTCGTTTTGTTTTAGGATGAAATGTTCTGTAGTTATCTGTTAAATCCATTTGGTTCATAACCTCTATTAGTTTCACTGTGTCACTGTTTAGTATCTATTTCAATAACCTATTTATTAATGAAAGTGGGGTGTTGAATTATTCCATTATTATTGTGTGAGGTTCAATGTGTGTTTTCAGCTTTAATAAGGTTCCTTTTATGAACGTGGGTGCCCTTGCATTTGGGTCATAGATTTCAAAATTGAGACTTTCTCTTGGTGGATTTTCCCTTTCATGAGTATAAAGTGTCCTTTCTTATCACTCTTAATAACTTTTGGTTGAAAGTCTATTTTATTGGATATTAGAGTGACTGGCTACTCTAGCTTGTTTCCTGGGACCATTTGCTTGGACAACCTTTTTCTATCCTTTTACTCTGAGATAGAGTTTATCTTAGTTATTGAGGTGTGTTTCCCATATACAGCAATATGCTGAATCTTGTTTGCATATCCAGTCTGTTAGCTTATAGTAGCCTGGGCTGGCATTTGTGTTCTCTTAGAGTCTCATGACCCCTGACCAGCCTCTTCTGGCATTCACAATCTCTCTTGAAGTCTGGTGTAATTCTGATAGGTCTACCTTTGTATGTTTCTTGTCCCTTCTCCCTTGTAGCTTTTAATATTCTTTGTTCTGTGTGTTTAGTGTTTTGATTATTATGTGAGGAGAGGATTTTCTTTTCTGATACCATTTATTTAGGGTTCCATAGGCTTCTTGAACTTTTTTGTTTAGGTTGTGGAAGTTGGTTTTTTTTTTTTGGGGGGGGGGGTTTCAAGACAGGGTTTCTCTGTATAGCCCTGGCTGTCCTAGAACCAGACTGGCCTTGAACTTAGAAATCTGCCTGCCTCTGCCTCCTGAGTGCTGGGATTAAAGGTGTGCACCACCAACGCCCTTCTGGAAGTTTTCTTTTATGATTTTGTTGAAGACATTTTCAGGTCCTTTGAGCTGGGAATCTGTGTTTTCCTCTATTCCAATCATTCTTAGGTTTCATCTTTTCATTGTGTTCTGAATTTCCTGAATGCTTTGGGTTAGAAGATTTTTACGTTTTGAATTTTCTTTGACAATCTCTTCTTTAGAATCTTCTACACATGAAATTCTCTCTTCTATATCTCTTGCATTCTGTTGGTAATACTTACATCTGTAATTCCTGACCTCTTTCCTAGTTTTCGATTTCCAGATTTGCCTCCATTCGTGTGTTTTTTGTTTGTTTGTTTTTTTTGGTTTTGGTTTTTTTTTTAATTGTCTATACTTACAGTTTTACGTCTTAGCCTGCTTTATTTAATTCTTTCACCTGTTTGTACTTTCTTGTATTTCTTTAAGGGATTTATTTGTTTCCACTTTAAGTGCTTTAAGGTAGATACCTGTTTACCTTTGTTTTCCTGTATTTCTTTCAGTGAGTTATTTAGATCCTCCTTAAAGGACTCTATATGGGGTCCTCCAACTAGGGGTTATTCAGGGGGGCAGAGAAGCTGTTGATCTGTTGCTCTGGCTGCAGTAGATCTCCTGGGAGGCCTTCAGACTGTTGGATCTTCAGAGGAGTAGTCAAGCTGTTGTCCTGTGTGAAGATGTTTTCCAGGGTAGCCTATGGACTGTGGTTTCTGTTTTGCTGTGTGCAGCAGAACTCCAGGGAAGCTTTCAGTCTGTCAGGTCAGTTGCCGTGCATACCACAGAGCCCTCGGGATGTCTTCATATTGTGGTGTCTATTGCCCAGTAGTCCTGTGTACAAAGGAGCTCCTGGGATGCCTTCAAGCTGTGGTGTCTTCAGGGGAGCACATAAGCTGGTGATCGGTTGCTCAGCTGCCCTGTGAACCAAATCTTCTGGGATGCTTCAGGCTGTGGTGTCAGTTGCCCAAGAATGCTCTGAGTGCAGCTGATCTTGGATGGCTCAGGATATGGTGTCTTTAGAGGAGGAGACTAGTTAGCAGTCTGCCCCAGCAGAAAGGACTGGACAGAAGGGTAGTGGTATTTGGCAGGCAGGGGTTTTGTGTGGTGATGGGTCCCAAGTCCACTGGGCTACCAGTGGCAGCTATGGGACTTTGGGGAGGGGAGGTTCTTACCAACTGCTCTGAGTGCAGTGCATCTTCTGGGATGGCTCAGGATATGGTGTTTCAGACTGCTTCTAGTCTGCACCAGCAGAAAGGACAGAGCAGAAAGAACTCAAAGTATTTTCTTTAATAGAAAAGTTTAGAGACTGCCCCACCTGGGGATCCATCCCATATGCAGTCACCAAATGCAAATACTATTATAGATGCCAAGAAGAGAATACTGACAGGAATCTGATATAGCTGTCTCCTGAGAGGCTCTGCCAGAATCTGACATATACAGAAGCAAATGCTCTCAGCCAACCATTGAACTGATCACAGGGTCCCCAATGGAAGAGTTAGAGGAAGGACTGAAGGAGCTGAAGGGATTTGCAACTCCATAGGAAAAACAATAATATCAACCAACCAGAGCTACCAGGGTCTAAACTACCAACCAAGGAGTACACATGGAGGGACTCATGGCTCCAGCCGAATATGTAGCAGAGGATGGCCTTGTTGGACATCAATGGGCTAGGAGGCCTTTGGTTCCCTTAAGAATAGATGCCTCAGTGTACTGGATGCAAGGGTGGGAAAGCGGGAGTGGGTGGGTGAGTGGGGGCACACATATTCATAGAAGCAGGAAGAGGGAACATAGGATAGGGGGTTTCTGGGGTGGGAATCTGGAAAGGGGACAACATTTGAAACGTAAATAAATAAAATTTCCAATAAAAAATGAAAGAAAAAAACGAAGTTTGCATAGTAATAATGAACTAAGAAAATAATTTTCAATTTGTCTTTATTAAAATCATTATTGATATTAATTGAGTGATAACCATGACAAACATTAAGTATGGCATTCTAAATTCTATTTAAAATATTATGATCTCATACAATCCAAAATGAGGAAAGGGTTTAAAGATATTTAGAACATTTCAACATAAAAAGGTTAAGAGACATGATTAAAGGTCAAAAAGATTGTTTCTGGACATATCAAAATAATCATTTATATAACATGAGGTTATGAACTTTACAGCTATGGAACCTGGGGTTGTATACCATTTAAAATAAATACTAACTAAACCGCAGCATTTGCTGACCCCCACCTGAAACCTAAAAATATTAAGAGTAGAGTCTAAGGAATAGAAACCAGCTATTAGTGCTTAGATATTAGCTCATTTAATCATTAAGTGTGTTCTTAATGGGTTAGACCTTAGGCTCCTCTTTTCCAGATAGTATAAAGAAGATACTGAGTCTTCAGCAACTTCCCCAGGCCTTTATAGCAAGACTTAAAACTAAATGTAAAGCCTCATTCTAGTTGCAACCTCTCTTCTATTAATCATGCACAGATGCTTTCTGTTTATGAATGTGTGCATGCGTATGATAAATGCATTTATTTATATGGGATCAAGTGAGTCTAAACTCTGGTCATTAGAGACCCTTTTGTTTTACCTGCCATCGCCTAGGCTCCCCATGGTTATTTGTAGCATGTACTTCATTTCCCAAAGTCACAGCATGATTCTGAGATGCTAATCTGGTCCACCTTCTTGAATGCTAAAACATGATTCTTGTCTTTCCTTGTGGACCTAAATGCTAAATTCTGATATAAAAACAACAACAAACAAATAACAAACAAAGCAAACTGGAGACTTGGGAACTTGAAAAGGGCAGAATTGTCTGACAAAGAAGGTGTGATCTACAGATGATAATTTATGGTGTCTTTTGGATTTGAAAGTACTCTTTGAAATAGTTGTTCACAATTGATTTATAATATTATTTCATCATACGTTTTAACAACTGTCATGCTACTGAGAATGTGGTTAGCCACCAAATCCATCTCACTTTCTTCCTGGGTCTATAGTAAATCAACGATTTCAGGCTATTCTGTTCCATCATGTAACTAGTTCATTGAATATAAACTGATTTGATGCTCACTAAAACCAGAACTGGCTCGCAAAAAGCCCTCCTGTGCTTGCCATTCTTTATCTCTATCCTAAGTGAGATGTAATGGCACTTTTGTTGAAAGTGGCACCTGCTGAGTTTCATGTCTCCTGTATTTGAACAGAAACAGCTTTCTCTCTGAGGCAAGTGTTAACAGTAGCCAGTCAGCATTATACTCAATAATACATAAATATAAAATAGGTAGTAGACAAAAGTTGCCATTGTGACAATGCTTAGGAGAAGCAGTCAATAACTTTCCTATCCAGACTGGTGAACTTGGCTTGTAGAATTTTCTGTCAGCTTTCCAGTTCCATCTCATCCCTGCCTTTCCTTGGGTCCATTAACTTCCACAAGTATTCTAGAGAAACACTATGTGTCCACCCATATTGTTTTTTTCCTTGGTGCAAACATTGTCTACAGACAACTCTTAGCATGTACCTTTTATTGTAGTGTCAGTTGTCATTCCAGCAGGGAGACTGCCTGCCTCATACCAGAGGTTTATCTGCCAAAGTCACTTTTATGGCATTATAATTATATTTTAGTTTTGTAACTAGACTGTGCAATCTGGATGACACACGTGACTTTGAATCATTTGCTCTGTTACAACAACCATGTTCACTTTCTTAAGAGTTCTCTGCTGAATATAATATTGGATAATAGATATTTTAAACATCTCTATTGTCACAAATAGATTTAACATACAGTGCTGACATTTTAATACATTGACTAAGGAATTAATCTGACTTGTGTTTGAGAGGTCATGCTATAGAAAAACATTTGAGGATTCCTCCCTTTGCTTTGGTCAAATTTGCATGCTAAAATTCAAATTTCAGATAGTATTCTGGTCCAGTGATAGTAATTATATAAATCACAAGGCAGGAAAAGCAGAGACAGAAGCCGAAGTTTCTAAGTTATAAAATAGTTACCTTCTAAGAAGAAATATTCATTTCCTTGAGAGGAAATAATTTTCAGCTAGAAAGTATGACAGATATTTGGAATACAGTACAGATTTTATGACTGTTGTTATCTGAAGAATAAAATAAATTAATTCATATCTACCAAATGAGAGGGTACTTCTACTGGGAGAAGCAAATAAAAATTCTGAAAGGAGAGATGTGGATGAATTCCAGAAGAATATGAGTTTGTCTGGTGGCTATCAACTCCAGAACTCATTAGAAGCTGCAATGAGCCATCAAGCAGAAACCCCTCTGCAGAGCCCCAGCAGAAATCCAGCATTGATGTATACCACCCTCAGTCCTGATGTTGAGACTTACTATGGAAGGTTTCTTAGCATAGGGGAGCTCTGAGGTTCTGCAGCTTCACTGATATCCCTCATCCTTGTTCTTTGATTCACTTAACCTCCACACCAGGATTTTTCTCTGTTTAATAGAGGTATCATTTACAGAAAACACATATAATTTTATTATAACTTCTATTTATTGAAGATAGCATTTTTGAAACAGAAGAAAAATAGAATAAACTATTTTACTTCTACTATATCAATCATTTTTTTAGATATATAATTTGACCTATTAGTCTTAGGAAATGTTCCTATAATTATGATTACACTGTGTTCAGATTAAATATTGAACGTTCACCTTGAAAATCCATTATGGGTAATAATATTAGTTTAAGACTCATATTTTCCTCCTCCAATACAACTATTTAAATACATACCAATTTTTCAACCTCATATTGCTTCTAAGTTCAACTTCAATTATAAAATCTATAGAACATTAAAGAATAAGTTTGGTCAAGGTGAATATGTGTGTATACTGGCTAATTGGTGCTTACTAACGTGGAATTCTTAGCACACCTAAACTAAAAGCCAGGTAATGGTGTTCCGTGATGACTCCATCCATAAGGAAGACTCTCAGGTCCTTTTGGAAAACATTCTTGGGTTGTACATCCAGAGAATGACTGGGAAAACATTTTCTTCTCACAAGAACAGAAAAGATGACTTTTCTAAGGTTCATGCTCCACAGTAATGTGTGCCATGAATGTTCTGTTATTAAGAAGACTAGGATTTCATTAGGCTGTGGGAATTTTAAGACCATGTTGGTTATTGAATAAGTAAAAATATTTCTACCATGTCTCATATAGTGCACTTTATTTTTAATTCAGCTAATCACTAAATTAATAGAATCCTAAATAATATGACTTAGACTCTTCATACAGATGCTCACAAACTATGTATAACTGTTTTTATATGTGTCTATGTCACTTCCCGTTTCCTGCAGGAGTAATTGTCATATGGCCACAGCATTTTCCAGTAAATATAGAATGATAGGATATAAGCCACTTATAAACCAGAGGTTGTAAAAATGGTGAGGTAAGGACTACTAAGTCAGCTGCAACAATTGTAATGAGGTTATGAATGAGATTATATGAAACTCAACCTATAGCAATGAACAATGCAGAATGAGAAGAAATAACATTTTCTAGTTTTAGTCCATTACTATGGGGGCATCGTGGGCTATGTCTTAGTTAGGGTTTTACTGCTGTGAACAGACACCATGACCAAGGCAACTCTTATAAGGACAACATTTAATTGAGGCTGGCTTACAGGTTCAAGGGTTCAGTCTATTATCATCCAGGTGGGGGCATGACAGCGTTTGGGAAACCATGGTACAGGAGGAACTGAGAGTTCTACATCTTCATCTGAAGGCTGCTATCAGAATACTGGCTTCCAGGCAGCTAAGATGAGGGGCTTAAAACCCACATCCACAGGGACACACCTATTCCAACAAGGCCACACCTACTCCAACCAGGCAACACCTTCTAATAGTGTCACTCCCTGAGCTGAGCATATACAAACCATTACAGGCTTTTGACTTTCTTCAATCAGAAAAACAAAACAAAACAAAAACTAATCTTCCTAAGTTCCAAGTACCAAGTAAGAAAATATGCCAGCTCATGATAAAATTTATGTATGAGGAGGGCAGAGTGGGCTGTGGATGTGGGCATGAAACATGGGTCTCTTTTCTATTATTAAATATCATTTATTTTTTCCTTGTTCATTTTTTGATAGAAATATGAGCCATCAATTTTCTTTTATTTCTAGATCCTATAGATTTTCCTAAAAATCCATAGCTATGAAAACACTTATGTTTTATTATTCTATATTCTGCAAGGAGCCCTTTATCTCTTTTGTACTTCTCAATTTCATTACATAATTAAAAAGTGAGCTTCCCTAAGGGAAATAATAAAATACGTGAAGATATACCTGTCTCAGGTAAACATGTACAACATTTAAGTTATTTTAGCCTCCTCTTGAAAATATACTTAATTACCTGACTTAGACAATTACCTAAACCTGTACATTAATATACTCAGAATGATAATTATATTTTAATTAAAATGCCAAAATGATAGAAAAGGCAAGAATAAGCTACTTAATGTGTATAGTCAAAACAATGAAATAAATAAGGAGTTGGTTTCAATTTTATAATGTTTTTCTTTTAGTAATGTTGAAAAAAACCTGATATTGAGAGCAATTATTATTTTTTTCCAAAATACAGCAATAGATAAATAAAAGCATATTAAATCTACCACTCAGCAAATTTTATTTGCCATGGGGAGATTAATATAAAAGGAGTCTCTGAATTTTTATCAGAGCAGAAAACTTAATAGGATATTTCAAAAATTCAGCTGTGGCTGGCTTTGGGATAGATAATGGAATTTTGCAGCTTAAATCTTGAGGTCACTATTTCAAAAATGCCCAAGTTGGCAGTAACTAAAAGGCATTACTATCTGATGGCACTGCAGTGCCTATGTGAAATGAATTATTGGTTTCACTCCGTTGGATAGCAGATAGGGATCTAATACTACCTGAACAACTGGAGCTAATTGGCCCAATTGCTGGTATTTCAAGAGGCATCCAACAGTTGAAAATGGAATTACATTCCCACTCTGTACTTAGCAGCTTTCCCACGATGGGCATGACAGTTGTGAAGTTTATCTGGGACTATCTTGAGCTTTGATGTAAATAAATCGAAGATTAGTTCTGGCAGCTCAAGCTTTCAGCCCTCAGGTTCTGACGATCTGGCGTATTAAGTTGGGGGATAATATATCTTGTCCACTGTTTGCCTAGAAGGGAGACTGCAAATGGAAGGGTGATGTCAGTAGGTACTGAGCTCCGTGGATAAAGGACTCACTCTGCGGTACAGGAAGTCACAAAGGTTGGTTGGGCTGCCCATATGCCTGTGGCCCTCTTGGTACAATCTTTAACTCCTAGTGTTTAAGATTGGTAGAATGGGAAACACTGGAGTTAGATCCATGTTTGATTTAATACAAATAAAAAGTTAACCATTATATAGACCTCAAGGTAATACAGTGAGCGTAGAGTATCCGCCAAAATCAGATGACCTAGTCCACAACTCTAGATGTACATTAAAGTAACTCTGCTACCAAGGTCTCAATGCTTCAACCGCGTCATATGATTGTTCTGAAAGATGATAGCGATAATGAGCCTAGCAAGAGCCTGGCACCAAACAAGCACAACTTGCTTCATTTTAGTTTTTATAAATATGATTGTAGTTGTTCTTATTGTCCACTCTGCAAAATTACCTCCCAGGCTTATTTTGAAGATTAGCTGATGTTAAAAGATGTGGACCTCAAGGCATGCCAATGCAAGTTCAAGGTGTTGATAACTTCATTAGTATTGTATAGCTTAATTTTTTTTTTTTTTTTTTTTTGGTTTTTAGTGTTATAATTCTTTTCTTAAAAAATTTTTTTTCAGAATTTCTAGAAATTGAATGGGGGAACTTCTTCAAAGTGTGAGCTCACTTAAAGGTGACTCAAATGGTAAGAGGAATAAGGAAGTCCTGTGAGACTCTTAGGTCTGGGTGGGGGGAGAGTTGTGTGATCCATCATTGCTTCCTTCAGCTTCCCTAGAGCTCTGGGTTAACAGGACTGCCAGGTCACCAAGAATTCTTTGTACGTGCTATTTATTGGACCTGGTAGGTATTAAATTATTTCATCAAGCAGTCCTGTAACTTTGCAGCTCCCCGGTGGTTCTTCTAATCTCAGATTAGGTTCACCCATCGAGCCATGATTGCTGGAAGGGTTATTACTATTTCTCATTATGCTATCTCCCGAGTCTTCCTTTATCCCTTTGTTAAAATTGCTCCTCTGAGAATATTTTCTAATTCAAATTGAATTTCAATGCAGACTTCCCACTATGATGGCATAGGGTTCTGGCTTCCTATAGATCATTTAAAAATTATAGCAGAAAACAAAGCATGTGGGTTTTGTATAATTTGTTTCTTTTCTTGGGAAAATTGCTTCTTTTTTTTTTTCCCTGCTATCAATCCAGTGTGAATTAATACAACTCCAAGTTCAGGCCCTGCAAGTCTGCATATGTGAGTGTGTGTGAGTGTGTGTGTGTGTGTATGTGTATGCATGTATGTATGTGTGTGCATGCATGTATGTGTGTGTGCATGCATGTATGTGTGTGTGAGAGAGAGAGAGAGACAGACAGACAGACAGAGAGACAGAGAGAGCAGATTGTGCATAATGTATGGTAGAAATAAAAAGAACTAGTTTGATCTCAATCCATACTATCCTTGGAAGAAAATGTCATTAAAATTAATAGCCATCTTTCCCATACGCTTGAACCCCAACATTTATTTTATTGCTCTTCGTTGCCCCTGCATTCAACACAGGTCAATATTTTTCTTCTATTTATTGATTGACCTTCTTAATATATAGCCATTTGCTATGCAGTGTGGAAGTGAATTATACATTAAAGACTAGAAACAATAAATCAAGAGTACCCTTTACACAGAGTGGCAGATCCATTGTGCCTTCCTTGGGAACACATAAGGTTTGTGCTCCTTATCTGATGTTTTATGACTGAAAGGGCTTTCCTGTATGTCTTATTAAGCATTATTCTGATCGTCTGAATATTCCCAGCTCGTGTTAATGAGTGGGAGTTATGATCAGAGAACAGTACCTAATTGCTTCTGTTCATTTTTCTTCCAGATTCATTTGTCTTTCAGATTTTCCAGCTGATTTATCCCAAAGGAAAAGTTCATATTTTCCAAATCCCAAATCAGGCTTATTCACTTTTCATTTTTAAATGTAAAAGTAATTTTATTCTCCTGTGGTAATTGTCCTCTCCAAGGCTTGCTGTTTCTGTCTGTTAACCTAGTCCTAGTCCTGGATGCTTCAAGACTATACAATCTTATCAAGGCCTAGATTATTTTCAGGCTCAGTGACTTACTACTGAGTAAATTCATCCTTTCTTGCCCGCCCTCCGCAGTCTGGCTGATTCAACTTGGTTGATTTGTCTCAAACTCCTCTCCAATCCTACTGATTCAATGTGGCTTCCCTCACTTGGCTTCTCCCAAATTACTCTCCTTGGCCTCAAACTAACTCTGGCAATCTGTTCTAATCTTCTGGCTCATTCTGTCTTCACCTGTGTCTAGTTTGTTCTTTTTCTGCAACATGTATCACTTAACTATCCTAGTAAAACTGCATCTCCTGTCTCTGCCTCTGTCTGTCTCTCTGTCTCTGTCTTTCTGTCTCTGTCTCTCTCTGTCTGTCTCTGTCTCTGTCGCTCTGCACTGCTCTCTTAAGTAGCTTTGATTTCTTCTCTCTTCTCCAGAGTGTTGGGCATATTCTATTCTGTCAAATCCTTTCTGATTCATTACTTTGTCTGACAATGAATTAGTCATTACTTTCAAACATGAGGGCTTCCTTCTACAAACTAACATTACTTTCATTGTTTGGAATTAAAAAGTATGTACTAAGGGTTCACAGCCAGAGAAATTAAAAGTGTGTGCTAAGGATGAGCCACACCACCAGTAGAAAGAGATTTTTCCAGTAAATAACACAATCTCAGGGTTCACAATGTGATCAAATATCCTGCAACATTTAAAAGCTTTAAGTATATTAGGATTTCTAAAATATTCATTAAGTGATATAATCACCAATTGAAAACAGAAAAGAAGATTCCCAGATAATTTTAAAGTAATGGTTCTCATACCAAGTTGTTCCAGATTGTGTGTGTTTGTGTGTGTGTGTGTGTGTGTGTGTGTGTGTGTGTGTGTGTGTGTGTGTGTGTGTGTGTGTGTAAATAGAAATATATAACTTACCTGCTGCTGTCCATTTTTGCTGTTTTTGTGTATATGGTTTCAGGGATGACCATATCAGGGGCTTTTCCCTGGAAGAAGCTGATTCCATCTCTCTCAGCAGCCATCAGTTGCCTCTAACTCTTCCTCTACTGTTATGATATTGTAAACTGTCCCCCTTTCATGTTACATGTATGTTGATATTGTCATTATTCCAGTCTTGTTTATATAGCCATTTTTAAAGATAAACTGTCTCACAGAGAACCTCTAGAATTCTGGCCTTTATGATCTTTCTGCCTGTCTTCTAGATCTTCCTTGAGCTACAGGAACTATGCTAGAACTATGATATAGCTACATCCATTGGGACTGAGTTCTTCATAGCAGTTGTTTTCTGAATTGTGTCTAGTTGCGGTTTCAGTGATGGTTTACATTTGCCATAAAGAGAAAATTCTTTCATGATAGTTAAAGTTAAAATTATCTAAAGATTGGAAGTAGAAATCACAGATAAGAGAAAACATGGAACATTTGTCTTTCTGGGTCTGCTTATTTTTCTCAATATAAACTTTTCTAGGTCTATTCATTTGCTGAAATTTTCATAATTTCATTGATCTCTAAGCTGAGTAGTGTTCCATAGTGTATATGTACCATGTTTTCATTATCCATACATCAGTTGAAGGACATTTAGCTTGTTTATATTTCCTGGCTCCTGATTATAGAACACCAAAGAACAATCCTGAGAAATATGTATAGACTAAAATGTTCAAGATGTTCAGTCTTTTGGGCATATGTCAAGGAACAATATAGCTGGGCCACATGGTTGATTATTTTGTGTTTGGAGGATTCTCTAAAGTAACTTGTTTCCAAAGTAACTCACTAGTTGGAATCCATATCAACAGTGAATGAAGGTACCACTCTTTCCACAACTTCACCAACATCCATTGTCAGTTATTTTTTGAATCAAAGTCATTCTGACCTGTACAAGATCATATCTCCAAGTTGGTCATGTTATGTTAATTTGCATTTTCCTAATCACTAAGTACAATGTGCCAATTTTGAGGAACTTCTTAGACATCTTTTTTATATATATCTTACATTAATAACTCTTGGTTTAGATCCCAATTCCATTATTTGGGGTCATTTGTTTCCTTGATTCTTTGTTTAAGTTTACTGTTTAGTTTTGTTTTCTGTGTTTGTTGGCTTATCTCTTTGGTTTTGCTTCATTTATTTGTTTGTTTGTATATTCTGGGTATTAATTTTCTGTCAGAAATATAGATTGCATGGAATCTCTTATTTTGCATTATTTTTTCCCCCTCATGATTGACCGTACTTGTTGCACAGGAACATTTTCCTTTTATGCACCTCAAGTTGACAGTTGTTGGCCTAAATTCCAGACTAAATACAGTCTTGTTCAGAAAGTCTTTTCCTAATCTATATCTACAAGTATACTACTACCATGTTTTCTTCTAGGAATTTTAGTTTTGCAGGTTTCAACTTCAGATCATTGATGCTTGTGGAACCAACACTTGTAAGGATGATAGATACAGGTCTAAATTTATTGTTCTTCATGTAGGTACACAGTTTTCCCAGTACTGTCTGTTGAAGATGCTCTCTCTTCATTCATATATTTTTTATCTCTATGTTAGATATCAGATAACTGTGACTAGAAGTACCCACTTTAATTTACTCCATTGGTCAATAAATTTGTTTGTGTGCAAGTTCAATATTGTTTTTATTACTATAACTTTATCATTTTCTTGAATTTTATGGAAAAGCAATTCCTTCAGTACTCATATCTTTTCACTGTTCCTTTGGCTATTTGCAGGACTCTCTGCTTCCATATGAATTCTAGGATATTTTCCATTTCTCTGAAGAATACTATGGTGGTTTTGATTGATATTGCATCAAGTCTGTAGATTTGGTGGTAGGATGATCATTTTCACAATATTAAATCTTAATTAAATTGCCAGAAAAATTAAACTTGCAGCTGAAATCAGTGAAGTAGAGGCAAAGGTATAAAGGAAAATAAAATGTAATCCATGTATCTGAGAGCTAGTCTTTTATGATAAAAGTTCTATAGAAAGTAGGACTAAATAACACATAATTCCATGCATTAAAGGTTCTAATATGACAAACTCACAGTCAACATTATTCTGAGTAGAGAAAAACTCAATGTAATCTACATAAAATCAGGAATAAGACAGAGTTGTTCACTACTTCACACAGATTTGAAATATTGCTGGAAACATTAACTACAACAATAAAGAAATATAATGAAATTAAAGGGACTCAAATAGGAAAACAATGGTTCACATTACTCCTTTATGATATGATATAAATAAGTGATTCCCCAAATTACACCAGACAAATTTTAGAAACAATCAACAATTTTAGCAAACTGTGTAGGGTACAAACTTTACATACAAAAATAATTAACCACTTTATAAACCAACTAAAATCATATTGAAAAAAGATCATGGAATCTCCTCCATTTATGATAGCATCAAAGACAAAATATTTTGGAATAAACCTGCCACAAAGCAAAAAATCTCTACAGTGAAACCTCAAAGTTCTGAAGAATGGGGAGATTTTCTTCACACTCTTACTATGTACAAAATACAAGTTATACAATAACAGTCCAATAAAATCAATGAAAGATCATGGGAGATTGTTTCATGTAGTACAGCTTGGCCATCTCTATGTTCACTCACACCTTGTCTCTGGATCATTTCTCTGTACTAAGCATGAATTCAATAAGTATTTTGTAATCAAAAGAGTAAAGGGAAGATCCATGCCACAAAGTCAACAACAACTTGTAAAGCAGAGAAGATTGGAAACAAAAAATTGTGTACAGACAGATTGAAAAAGACCCAGACTTAAAGGAACTTGCCTCGTGGTGTCTAGCATATACAATGTCAAGATAGGTGCTTTGGGGATTTTATTTTATTAAACAACTATAATACTTAGTCTTCAAAGGCTATTCTGTCAAACCTCATTCCCCTTTTTCTGCTAAATAATCTTAGGGAAATGTATCAAAGCAAAATGTCCAGCTTTTCCTAAATTATTATGTTACCAAAACACAGCACTAGCTGGACAAATTCTTAGTCTTCTTCATGTGGTTTATATATTTCAGCAAACACTTTCTGGGTATACAGCAGGTTATAAAAAAAAACTGAACATGGAATGATTCGTAAAATTGTATCAAGAGACTATGATATTAGCCATTTAGCTTAAAATAATGAGAACTGGTCTGAGGAAGGTTTATTATATATTTACTATATGCTAGTCATCAAAGAATAAAAAGGAAAAGGAGGAGAAGGAAGAGGAGGAGGAGAAAGAGGAGAAGAAAACGTCAGTTCATTTAAAATAGACCTAGATAATTTTTTAATACAAGCTTATGTAATTATGTAATATAAAATAGATAAGTTATATAGCTGCATATTCATAAAATAATGCTTATCAAAGAAGCTTTAGGTTTCAAGTGGCCATGATCCCAGGCTTGCTGTATGTCCTTTAGAAACCTTAAAGCAACTCTTTCTAATTTTATTCATACCATTAATAAAGAAGATGATGGTATTTATCACTATGCCTTTATCTGGAAGTATAAATGTAAATAATATATCCAAAATACTGTAACATTAAATTTTATAATTATATATTTCTAATGAGCTTTATCATAAAATTGATTATTTTCATAGAATCAATAATTTACCGATAATTGGAGTACCCTTTATAGGGAAGATTCATGTGAGATTACCATTAAAGATGAGTAGGAATTGCCTCAGTATTACAGGACAGGATAGTAAGACCTGACAGAATGACATGGACATTGAATATCAGCATAAAAGAGAGCTTCCTGTAAGATATTCATCTACAAATTATAAACAAGAATACACCCGTTTAATTGTTGACCATAGTGAAATCTGTATTTTTCAACAGAAGATGGATTATACAGTCTGGACCATTGATCATAGCATGATGCATTGTCAGTTTGACTTTTAAGGTTTGCCAGGTATTAGAAGAGCTTATTTATAGAAAGCAGATGGCTTTTAGTCATTTAATTCACTGAAATTTACTTAGCATGAGGAAGGGAGGAATCAAGCCGGCTCCACTATAAAAGCTCTTTAAATACATTAGCTCCTGAGTGGACTGCAGAGGGACAACTAGAACACTGCTCTTAAAGTGAATTAGCCTTCTTTTATGCTTTAGGAAAGATAAGACTGAAATCCTCAGCAGTGAATGATAACATGAGTAGAGGCAATTTCAGAATTTGTTTTATCAAACGCTGAATCCCTTTTCATCCCACTGACCACAGAACTGTGTTCATAGTAAGATGCCATCAATGCTTTTCTAATGTACATCAAATAGAAACTGCAGAAAAGTGCCCAGTTCCAAACCATACTATAATTCCTTTCCTTTCCTCAAAACGATACTGCATCTATTTATAGTTATTTTCTACTTTAATTAAAATGATAAAGGATTGCCACTTGTATTTCAGGTTTTATATTGCACCTTTAGCTGTTTGAGAAATAACATAGTCTATGTCCAATCAAAATACAAACCAAATTATTCATTTATAAGGCTATTTCTTCTTAGTGTTCATAATGATAGACCCACTCATATTAGGACACCTTTGTCTTGGTTTCTGCTTCTCTTTTCTACCTTCCTGCCCTTTCTCTTTCTGCCTCCAACTACCCCATAGCAAGTCAGCATTAGTCAATAGTAAAAGAAAGCACACTTTGAAACAAGTTGTTTTGTGTTTTGTTTGCAGTTTTTTATTATGCAGCTCAAAACCTTTAAAACGATCTTCCCCCAACACACACCTTTCTGTAACTGCCCAGCCTATAAATACTTCAGCCTAATTAAAAATAAGATAAAGTAACTGGAAGCGATAACTATGAATGAGTTATTTTATGGGAGTTCTTTTAATTCAACATGAATTATTAAATTCTACTTAGTTCCCACCTTTGATAGATGCAAGGTAACACTCTGAGAATGCTCATGAGGCACATATTCTCTAGGTCCAGAAGAAAATAGAATGCCATGATATTAGAATAGATGATCTTGAATGGTTAGTAAAATAAGTAGGCTTAAATTACAGTACTTCAGTTCTTTCATAAACAGTTTCTGAGAACCTCTCTGTGCCAAGGAAAGGACACAGTTGTCATTCTATGTGGAAGGAAGATGGCCTTGACTTACCTACTGAGAAGCTTCAATTAATTATCATGTTAACAAGATCAAGTCAGTGACTAGTTACTCAAGGCATTGCCCAACCTGAATCTCATCTTGATTTCTCTTTTTCACTAATTCTATTGGGTTCCAGAAATTACTTTTACATGTTTTTATTCCTATGACACATCTCCCACACAAATCTCAATCACATCATTTATTTCTGGAGAAGCTGACTTGTCATATAGCAACTTAAATTCATGAAGACTTTTTTTTTGTACAGATAGAACTTTTACAAATACAGTTGTCAAACCTGTTTATGGTATCCTAAAATAATAGATGAGAATGGCTACTATTTTACATCAGTTTATTCAAAGTAGAATAATTCAGAAAGAGTCTAGAAGGAAGGACCTACCTATGTTTCTTGGTATTTTTAACCTTCAGAGGTTATGATAATGGATTTTCTGTTGTCCTCTTTCAAAAGCCCTTTCAAGATAATAGTGAATGTTCAGCAAGATGACTGTGTAAAGTCACTTGCCACGAAGCCTTGGTAACTTAAGTTCAACTTCTGGGTTAAAGAAGATAGAGAGGAAGACCCTTAGGTTACAAGTTGTCCTCTTCTGCATGTGTGCTAAGGTGCATGTGGATGTGCTACACAGAGAGACATACAGACAGAAACAGGCACACACAGACACACAAAACCACATATACAAACTATTCCAAAACTGACATGAAATTTAATACCAGGAGCTTGGCCATTGCCGATGGTCACACACCTCTCTGTGGGGGACTGTGGGAGGCTGTAGCTGAGACAGGAAACAGGAGCCTAGGGGGCATAACCAAACACCTGCTGTCCCTTTCAGGCATAAGTCACCTACCAGGTAACCAGTATTCAAAACCTGTGCTGGACCAGGGACCAGGCTGCCTGTGCAAAGCTCATACACACACACACACACACACACACACACACACACACACACACACACACATACACACATACACACACACACACACACACACATATATCACACACACACACACACACATACACACACACATATATATATGTGTGTGTGTGTGTATATGAAATTGAACTCCCCCATTGTGAATGTACTAAATATAACTGGATTTCATTGTGCACGGGACTTTTTTCTTGATAATTGGTGCAAAGGTGACATGTAAATCTCTCATACTTAAAACTGACATTTTGTCTTTCTTCCAGCCCCAAGAGAGAATATAATATGTGTATGGAACTTCTATGGAAGGGAACTACTCTTGCTTTGGAGTGAAGTAGATATTAATATTAAGCCTAACTAAGAATCATTTCCTAAAAAAAGCTATCATCTATATTATATTATATTCCACAAAGACAAACATAATTTAATTAATAAATATTCAGGCAGACTAGACTTACTTGAGACTGTAGCCCATGCCACTTATCTTGATGTTATATTTTCTTATTCACTTGTCAGAAATTTCAATTATCATTCATGAAAGCAAGTCTGGCTATGTGATTGGTTAGTTCAGAACAGTTCAGTGGCATTCAATTTTACAAATAGTATAACTACTAACATGGTGCCATGTGGTGACCACCTGTCTACTCTTGCTGCATTGTCATTTCATCTCAAAGTCCCTCTGTGACAGTATCAGCCAGTGTCCTTATCCAGTTATATTTATATTTTCTCCTCTCTTTTTCCTTTCCCCATTTCACGGCATTGGCCCATGCTGTTCCATCTGACAAGTATATTAATTATCTTTTCTTGTATTTTTTTGGTGCATTGTTCAAGTATCAGAATAATATTACTCCTCAAAAAATTTTTCTGGCTTATAAACCAACACAAAGAATTTAAATTAAACAACAAAGAACAAGAAATCACCAAGATGCTTAATTTGAATGGTGTGCATCTTTAATGTTTTTATTGGCCCTCCAGTTTTAAGAGGGAACATTGATGTCAATTTGCCTCATCATTTTATCATCAGAACATTATGTCTGGTGCTTTGATAGATGTGCTTTCTCCTTAATGATGGGTTGACCCACTGAACTTACATGCTGTTACAGATAGCCCTAAAGGAGGAAGGATTCATCAAACTCTAAATTGCTGCATCTTTCCGTTTCACATTAGATGGAAATTTTCATGAAAGTCCCTTGAGTTTGGGATTAGTCACAAGAGAATCATCATTTTAACTGGAATAATGATGGCCTGGAAGGCTTGTGATTACAGCTGCTTGTGTGTGACAGAGGACTCAAGAGCCTGAACACAGGTTTGGCATTTGAAGATTTGTTGAAGCAAAGTGAACACCCACTTGTCAGTCTTGATAAAGGTCAGATTAAATGAAATAAGAGTAAGTACCATTTAACTCAGTGGGTAGTGTATCTATACCTGTATTTTTCTAAAGTTGGAGAGTATAAATAGTTGAAAAGGGATTCAGACAAATTAACTGGTCCAGAAAACAGTAACACATCATTATCTATCACCAGGCATCAACAGCTCCCCATGACCCCCTTTCACTTTTCTTTTTTGCATCTCCAAGTATAGGGAACTGAATCTTCACTTCTCCTAACCTCTTATATCTACCTAGTTCATATTTTTTTTTTAGCTAATCTCTTTGAAGCCAAAAGAGAGAATTGTATGAAGAATCCCATCAATTACTTTAAAAGACCAACACAATCCTTCAAAGTTTTTAAAGAAATAAATATATTGGCAAGAGATGAAGTACACGCCATTGCCCCAAACATTGCTTCTTAAATGTGCTCTGTCTTTATGGATTTCTCTTAAGCATAAGCTTTGGCACATCACTAACCTCATGGTCATGGTACAAGAACTTTTTCAAGGATAATATTACCTTATTCTTATAAGATACCTGCACACGCTAAAAAGATCAGAAAACAAATTTAATTATTCTAATTTTAGGAAAAGCTCTTCTCTGCATAATGTAGTGGTATTCAGGCATGACTAAACCACAGTCCACAGGCCAGTGGTGTAGACATCTCGTTTTTATAAGTACTTTTATTGTTTTACAGCTGTAATCAATTGCTTCAATATCCCTTGATACCTTAATAACAATAGCAAAGAAGTACAGTGAGATGGATATTCCAAAAATGAATTTGTCCATTACATAAATTCTTACCGACTACTATTTATTGTGTGCTTTGATTCTGCACCAATTGGCTTCAAATGGAAGTGGAGAGAAGAAAGTAATCTGATTCCTGAGCTCAGACCTACATAAGCATCAGGGGCATGTAAGGGACAAGTTTAAGATAGGCAGAAGGAGGGTGTAGAAAAAAGCTAAGAGAGCATAATGTGAGGAGGAATTCTGAGATAGGGAATGTAGGCACTTTGAGTTATCTTCAAAGTTGGCAATACATAAAAGCATATCAGTCCAGGGATGTGAATATCAGCTGTATTAATTTCATTTAGTTAACTATAGGCACCAGTGGAAGGAAGCAGATCACCATTTTTCAGAGGCTAATCAAGAGCAGATCACATTTTAAGCTCATCTCATGGCAGGCATAATCACAGACAAAGGCCTTTACTTTTCATCAGTTATTCAGTACCCAGTAATTAACAAAGAGAAATTACTAGACTGATGCCCAAAAATGAGACTTAAAGCTTTTCAGTTGAAACGTAAGGGTTCTTGGGAAAGTTGTATTAGATGGTGTTTTGCTGGGGCAAACATATGAAGGAGTGTTTTACTGAAGTGGACACAGGTGAAAAGTTAAGGCAAACTTCACTGAAGCAGATACAGGAGAAAGCTTGTTCTGCTAAAGCAAGCTTGTAAAAGGACAGGTGATGAAGGATTCTGTGCTAAAAACTCACATGTATTGTTCTGCCTCACGCAGTTGAGCTCCATTTGTTGGGACTCAGTAGAGAGAAACACATCAAAAAAACTTCTGGCAGTGTGCTGAAGTTTCTTGGTGCTTCCATGGACTTGGGCTGATTTGCAGAGTGATGTTAACAGAGACAGACACAAGCATTGAGACAAGAACTATGCTGAGGCAAGACCTGTGGAGGATACTAGAGGAACCATGATGTTCGGAAGGAGTATGAAAAGGAATTGATGGACAGTGATGGAGGCTAAGCTTTGATTGTTTACAGAGCTAGCTGTGCAATGCTTATGGGTCTCATGTCTTTGCTAATCTTCCCTTCCCTGAGAGAGGCACAGCCATGAACTTCTCCTGGTGTTCCTCCAAGTCCCTCCTGCTGACCCATACGGAGGCTGAGGCTGGGCTGTCTCTGCTAGATAGTGCCACTGCTGCTAATTCCTGTTTGCTGTCCCAACTCTACCAAACTGGACTGCTGGTATATCCATGAAGTGTTTGTGAGTAGATCCAGCTGCCACTGCTAACCAGTGAAATAAACTGCAGATTTCTTGACAATGCAGAGTTGCTCCAAAAAACTTCTCTAAACAGGTCCACTTCCCCTGTATCCTTTCTTTTCCACTATCTCTGACGGGTGGCAGGCTAGAAGGGAGGTCAAAACATTTAAAAACTATCAGTAAAAATAGGTGTTGAAAAAATTTAAAGTTACAAAACTCTGTTCATAAGTATCTCTGAAGTTTACTTTTGTTTTTAATGAAAATAGCATTTGAATTTTTTTTTAATTAAGAAAAAAGAAAACTGGCATCTCCTGGTCAGTAACTGGGCCAATTACTGAACTCTTGGTCAACTAGCTTCCATATTTTTATGACAGGCATAACAGTGGTCATTAATTGTTAAAGGAGAAAAAAAATACAGTAATCATTATATTAGAAATATACAAAACATTTTGACATGGAGTACATAATTAAATTCAGATACTACATCTGTTATTCCTCTTAGGATGAATTCATATCCACTAAAATGAATGTAGTATGTACAACCGCTCCTTTCCTCTATTTAGTAGGGCTATTTATCTCAAACATGAATCTGGTGGCCGTTAAAGTAAAGAGATCATTTTTTCTCAGCCTCTGGAGCTCTGCCATTTTTCTTATGCTCCTTTTCTTATACATAAAGCATTCATCTTTGATTCTCATTAATTTCTTCCCTAGTTATGCTATACCGTTAACTCTTAGCATCATTTCTTTCAGGCAAGGACAATTTTGTCCCTTCTTTCAGACATTTCTGATTTCCCCTAATCTAGAGTTAAATCTCCACCCTTAACTGTGGGTCAAAACACTGTGACTTGTTTACTTAATAAACAATAAAGCACTTCCTAGATGCCATTGGTTACTAGTTGCTTTGGATCATTAGAGAAGTTAGTCATCTACCTTCTTGTCACCTAATAACTACTACCTGAGGGAAGTGTGTGATCTTGGAACTGTTCTCAATATGGATCTTTATGTTCTGATTTATGTCTTTTCAGTACTGTCCATTGTTAGAAGCCTGACCTTTAGTACAGGAAACATTACAGTAAATAGATAATGGAAATCTAGTGATATTTGTTTTCCTGAACAAATATTTTATAAATATTAAAACAATTGTCATAGGCATCATTAAGCTAAATCATGAGCTTGAGGCAGAAGACCATGTTTTATTTATCTTAACAGTCCAAGAACATGACTTGTATCTTGTAATTAGTAGTTGTCCAATAAATGTAAATATCATAAAATGAAAATGTCATTGTGTAAATCCTCTGAGAGATTAAAACAGTCTATGTACCATATCTTGTATACACAAAAATTAACTTAGTAAAAAATACAGACTGAGAAATTTTTTTCCCATTCACCACTCAAAACGTTGCCTTGTGTCCTACAAATAAAAGGAACCAAAAGAGGACATTTTCTCTCTCATGACTTCATGACATCATTGTCAAAGACCAGATGTTGTAACAAACTGGCTGTAACTGAACCTCCAAATATAGTCAGTTATTTTACAAACTTCTGCTACGTTGATGATTATGAGAGCCGTTTGCCATATGTGTTTACTTAGATGTAAATTTATTAAAATAAATACCAATTTAAAAGATAGTCTTTTATTCACTCTCGCCACATTTGAAAGATGTAATTACCACAAGAAAAAAGTACTAACAGGGTGGAGCTTGTAGAGAGAGAAATTTACCTACCAGGGATTATACTCTTAAAGAAAATTAGTTCTTCCTCTCATAGAAACTTGCAACTGGCTCAGCTAAGGGTGGGGTCTCTGGTCCAGGTTCCCTCATTTATGCTGAGATTTTGTCTGGATTGAACCAGCTTTAGTCTTCTTCTTTCTGTTGCAAGCACCATGAGTTCATCTGTGAAACTACTCTGATCCATCTGGAGAAAACTGTTTTATTGTAGCCGTCCACCATCTCCTCTCCATTTTACAGTTTTCTGCCACTCTTTTGGGATATTCCGAGAGCAATTATAATGAAGTGTGCCATTTTAAGTTGATATATTAATTGTTTACACTTATGAGGTAAATTAGATTATTCGGCACACAAATACAAAATATTGTGGTGAAATATACTTGATTAACATATTTATTACTTTATTTATTTAAGGGGTTGAGATACATGGGAGGTTCTCCCAGTAATATTGAAGTGCTCATTTTAAGTAGATCAGACCACAAAATAAGAGTTTTCCGGAGCTTTATGATCCTCCCTGAACACAGACAACTTGACTGACTCATCCAAGGGTGGCAACTACTTTGTTCAGTTTTGGAATTGCTTTGTGGTCCAATGCCATATTAGAAGCAAGTTGTTCTGTATGGAAGAGGAAAAGCTCTCAGCTTTTCAGTGAGCATGATGTTGCTTTGGGGATTTCATGCTTGGCTGTAGAGTCATTTCTTTAATACCTTATTGAAATTTTTATCCCACAAATGCTTGTAATTTTGACACTTTGACTCCTATTTGACTGTTCTAATTTTTTTGTTCTTTACTTTATTATTGTTGTGCATTACCTATTTGGACTGATAAACGCTCCTCTTATCTGAGGACCAACCCATTTTATTATGTGAATTATGCTTTCAACGTTCTATTATAGCTGCTTATATTCATTGAGGAGCTTTCTGTCTGTCTCATCAGGTATATTGGCATACATTTTTTTCATTTATTATTCTCATGTGGTCTTGATATTAACTACTAGTTTGGAAATGTTGGCCCTTTGTCAGTGATTACAAGAATTTGAGAAGGATTAGTATTAATTCTTAAAATGTTGGCAGAATTCTTCTGTAAAAGTATTTATTTAGGGCTTTCTTATATACCTTTTGTTCTTTTTTTCTTAGATTTTCCTATACCCTCATGATTTAGTTTTACTATGTATTATCTGTATAGAAATATTTTTCTTTCCACTTCAACTCCATATTATATGATTTGTTCATAAAGTAGGAAAGTCTGCATTTTTGTATTGAAAATACATACTTTTTCATACAATATATCCTGAATTTTGTTTCTTTTCCCTCTTCTTGTTAGAGTTCCTCCAACATCCCCTCACTTCTAGATCCACTCCCTTTCTTTCATTAGAAAAACAGGCTTCTAAGAGACAACACCCAAACATGTCAAAATAAAATATAATAAGGTGTAGCAAAAACTATCATATGAAATTTGGACATGGCAGCCTAGAAGGAGGAGAGAAGTGCCAAGAAATGGTACAAGAGTCAGAACGTCAGAACATCCCCTCGTTCTCACATTAAGGAGTAGCATAAAAATATTAACCTATATAACCATATATATGGAGAGACAGACAGAGAATCAGAGAGACAGAGACAAAGAGACAGAGAGATACAGAGAAAGATACAAAGAGAGATACAGATAGAGTTAGAGATGCAGAAGACCTAGTGTAGGCTGATGTAGGACTGTTTTTGCTGCTTCAGTCTATGAGCTCATAAGCATCTTGTCTAGTTAAATCAAAGGGCCTTGCTCCCCCGATGTCCTCCATCCCCTCTCTGCCTTCTCTTCTGCAGCATTCCCTAAGCTCCGAGAGGAAGAATTTAATGGAGAGCTCCAATTTAGTCTTTATACAGTGTCTAGCTGTCAGTTTCTCTATCTGGTCCTATCTGCTACCAGAGTGTTTCTCTGCAGAGAGTTCAGAGGAGGACTAAATAATGCACTGATCTATGAGTATTAGGAAGCATTTTATCACTTTTTCAGACACATAATGTTTTGTTTTATACTAATTCTTCAGGTCGTACTGTTTTTTTTTTTTTTGTTCTTGGTTACTCAAGAAGTGTAAGGTAAGTGTTTCTTCTCATGGAGTGGGCCTTAAGTCAAATTAGACTTTGGTTGGTTATGCCCATAAATTTTGTGCCACCACTGCCCCGGTATATTCTGCAGGCAGGACTGATTGTAGGTCAAAGGTTTTTGTGGTAGGTTTGGTAGCCATGTTTTTCTTTCAGTATCACTAAGAGTACAACCCTGTGCTAAAGAGACTAGGATACAGGAGAAAAGGCTTCATATAGGAACTAGCTGGGTTTCTCCAAGTTCAGGGAGTCCTGTGGATGTTGTCGTGGACAATGATGTTCTACTGTTGCTTTGCAGAGAGCAACCCAGTGTCTTATCAATAGCTTTATTTGTTCAGAGATTTCCATGGGATCTCCATTACCAACAACTCAATTGAGTGTAACTCAAAACTACCAGTGGATCTCCTTATCCATAAAGGAAGTCAAAACTACTTTGAGATTCCATCTTCTTCCCATCGCAATTGCTAACTTAGATCATTAATACAAGTAACACTTCAAGTTGATGAGGATGTGGAGCAAGGAAAACACTCCTCCATTTCTGATGGGTATAGAAACTTGTACAGCCACTGTATGAAGGAACTCTAGCCAGCCCAACCATGGCAAACAAAAAAAACATTAGATTACACTTTTAGTGGTAATCTCAAGGTCTCTTCACTTATTTAGCCACTTCTATCTCCTGAGGCTAACTACCAATGTCCAGCTATCAAAGTATTAAAGCCCAGCAATAAAAAGCCCACTTTGACTCACCTAATAAAAATTCCCAATTAAAATTAACTACCTCATCTTAACATGGGGTTTTCATCTTAACTGCTATTATCCTGTGGGCCCTGTCTGTCTTCTCTCTATCCAAAGGCAGTCCTTTACCCCCATGTCAGTACAGATAATCCTTCCCTTTCTCCCATGTTCCATTCCCCTTATCCCTCATTCTTTATCTCTATACTAATTAAAGTGTTGCTTGTATGGGAAATATTCGCTATCCCCTCATCTCTAAAGAACGCTTTTCTAAAGATGAAGTATACTTTCTCCCCATCAATGCTATAGAGGATAAAACTTAAGACCTTAGAGTTGACTACTAAGATTTTGCTATGTCCCTTAGATGTATTCTTTATTGATTTAATTTTTTGTTTTGTTTTCATTAAATACTTTAAACACTTCATTCTGTTCTCTCCTGGAAACCAGGGTTTCTGTTGAGAAATCAAATAAAAATATCAAGAATCCCTTGAATATGATATGCTTCTTATCTCTCATGCTTTACATTTGACTCCTGTCTTGAAAGTTGATTAGATCACTGAACTTTATACATATAGAGGTGTCACTTTTCTCAAGATCATAAATTATTAAGCCATTTTTCTTTACAATGCTTGTGGAAATTTTGTTGTATTTCTTTCTTCTAAAATTATTATACCTTTTTCTCTTCCTCATGGGGTTTATTTTATTTATTTTTAAATTATTTTTATTAATTAATTTGTGTTTTAACACTCCATATTTTATTCCACCACCCTGATCAACTCCAACTGTTCCACATACCCCATACCTCCTACCCAAATCTCTCTCCACATGAATGTCCCCCCCCCAACCTGACCTTCAAACTCCTTGGGGCCTCCAGTCTCCTGAGGGCTAGGTGCATCATCTTTGAATGAACACAGACCTGGCAGTCCGCTACTGTATGTGTGTTGGAGGTCTCATATCAGCTGGTATATGCTGTCTGTTTGGTGGCCCAATGCTTGAGAGATCCTAGGGGTCCAGTTTAATTAAGACAGCTGGTCGTCCTACAAGATCGCCCCTCTCCTCAGCTTCTTTTAGCTTTTCATAATTCAACAACAGGGGTCAGCTGCTTCTGTCCATTGGTTGAGCACAAACATCTGCATCTGATTCCTTCAGCTCCCTATTGGGTCTTCTGGAGGGCAGTCATGGTAGGTTCCCTTCCATGAGCACTCCACCCGCTCAGCAATAGTGCCAGGCCCTGGGACCTCACCTTGGACTGGATCCCACCCTGGGCCCATCACTGAATCTTCTTTTCCTCAGGCTCATGGAACATGTGCCACTGTGTTATGGAATATTTCCATTGATTCCTGTCAGTCTTTATCTCTTCCAAAATTTTCTCCCTCTGATTAGTTAGGTTAAATTATTTTGTCTTTAACCTCACAGCTTCTTTTTACTGATTTATCAGGCGTACTGCAAATGCTTTCTATCATTTTTTCATCTTAAGTTTTACAATGTGTGTCTCTATACTCTACTCTTTCTATTTTTTCAGACTTCATATATTTCTTATAGGTTATTTTATGAATTTCATTAGATCTTCATATATATATATATATATATATATATATATATATATATATATATATATACAGGGAAGAGAATTTGGGTCTCAAATTCATTTCCTTTTGCCTTTGATTTTTAATTTTTATTTCGTTTAGTTTTTATGGATGTGGTTTGGGATTTTCTGTGTTGAGCTTTTCAGCTGTGATAACACAGGATAGGTTGACATTGACCTTACTGTGTTATAAAGGATAATCTTGTACTACTGATAATCCTGCCTACACTTCCCAAGTGCTTTTACTATGGGCATGTGTTAGTTTACTTGGCCCTTGACTTTCCTTCAGGGAATGATACTCAACTCTATGTCAGCGTGATGTCTTGTGGAGTTTTTTTGTTTGTTTGTTTTGTTTTTTGTTGTTTTTTTTTTTTTTGCCAACATGGCAAAGATCAAAAAACTTCAAATGTGAAAATACTTACTTTTTTAACTAGATATTTTCTTTATTTACATTTGAAATGTTATTCCTTTTCCTGGCTTTTCCCCTGGAATCCCCCTACCCCTTGTCCCCTCCTCCTGCTTCTATGAGGGTGTCTACTCCCCCACCACACACACACACACACACACACACACACACACANACACACACACACACACTCCCTCCTCCTCAGCATCAAGCCTTCACAGGACCAAGTGCCTCTCCTCCCATTGTTTCAGGATGTTTTTTTTTTCATCTGCTACATATGCAGCCAGAGCCATGGGTCCCTCCATGTGTACTCTTGGTTGATGTTTTAGTCCCTGGAAGCTCTTGGGGGTCTAGTTGCTTGATGTTGTTCCTCCTATGAGGTCGCAAACCCCTTCAGCTCCTTCAGTACTTTCTCTAACTCCTCCATTGGGGACCTCATGCTCAGTTCAATGGTTAGCTATGAGCATCCACCTCTGTATTTGTCAGACTCTGGCAGAGCCTCTCAGGAGACAGCTATATCAGGCTCCTGTCAGCATGCACTTCTTGGCATTCACAATAGTGTCTGCATTTGTTGACTATATATGGGATGGATCCCCAGGTGGCACAGTCTCTGCATGGCCTTTCATATGAAAATACTTCTATAACATTGGCTTGTGCATCAGCCTATGTGACATTTTCTTGATTAATGATTGATGGGGTGGTCCCAGATTGAGGTGGATGGTGCCACTCCCAGGCTAGTGGTCCCTGGTTCTATAAGAAATCAGACTGAGCAAGCCATGAGAAGGTAGCCAAGAAACAATATGTTTCATGGCCTCTGTTTCAGTTCTGATTTCTAGTTTCTTGACTTGAGTACCTGCCTTGACTTCCCTCTATGGTGTACTATAATCTAGATGATGACATAAACACTTTCCTCTCAAAATTCATTTGGTAAAGGTGTCTATCCCAGAATCAGTAACTGTAACTGAGATAATCAGTCATAATTTCTACTTGTCTCTGAATCCATATTGCGGATATACTAGTTTCTTTATGTAAGATTTCATTGACTATTTGTCAGGCATATGTGTAAACAAGCATCTCTCCCTCCTTTTGAAGATTTTCTGTTATGTGTAACACCTGTCACTGTTTCTTCTATCCTGCAATTCCAGATGGGACAACTGAGAGTAACCTTGGATAAGCACATAAAACTCTTCGGGTCTCTTGTTTGACAGCTTGATGCCTGACCTGAAGTTTATAAATATATGACCATTCTCTTTGCTCAACAATTATATGATAAGTCTGGACCCCCAACATCGGAAAGAATGCTGGAAGCTGCCCTCCATGAAGACTGTTAAGTCAGGGTTGATGGATAATTCCTCTACTGATCAAGACTGAATTTTCAAACATGTAATCAGATAGGTTCGTGGACTTCTGAGGTTGTCTGAGGCTAGGGGCTTAATGTTCAGTCAATCTGATGGTGAAGGTCAGACAAATCAAACTTGATGTGAAAAAATCTACCAGATTTATATACATCCAGATATTCTCCTTTATTGAGCTTGATTCCTGGCCTGAAGAAAAATTTAGCAAGGATGCTCCACTTTGTAACTGGAATTGGGCAGTCAGTTATTGACAATAATTGACAATTAGGCAGTTTTTATTGACAGACATTGGCAGGCTAGCCTTTCCTTGATAATCGAGGACTCCAGAAGAGAGCCAATTCGGAGTGGGAAAAAACAGCAAAGACTTGCAGCCTGGATGATATGTCAACTGTAGGCTGTTCAGACAAATGCTATTAGTGATTTTCTCTGATGGGAACTTCCACTGGTTGGAATGGAGGGTCTTAACCATGAATCAAAACAATGGTTGTGAGTCACGTCCCTACTCTGTTACTCACTGAAACCTTTTGCTCTAAGCTTCCCAGTGACAAAAAATGTTCTTTTTGAGAATAAACCAGATTGGCTTTCTACAAAAATTTCCAGAATGAGGTCAAGTTGAAATATTACCCATAATTCTTTTCTTCCTATAGAAACCATATGCCCTGGGTGAAGCTCTGCGTGTGTCACTGTGCTGGCTTACATTTTAAAATCAAGTTTTCTGTATCTGTGATCCTATGGGGAATATCAGCCATATGCTTTATTTATGGATTGTTTATAAGAATATTCTTATCTATGGAGAGTTTCTATTTCAATTCCTGTGAGAAATAATGGATCCAACAAGGATAATTCCACCAGTTTTCTTATATCATTCTTCCCTGAGGTTTCTTGAAATGACACAGATGCATGACGTTTGGGTATATTCCAAGCATTATGCATCTGAAAATTTGCTTAAAATTGTTGCCTCTCCCTCTTAATAAGGATAAACAAAGCATATAAACAGTCACATGATCTGTTTTCCCTTTAGGAAAATCAGTTTCTTTTCATTAAAAATATTCTAAAGAGAGCAAAGCTGGGCTATTGGAAAGTTTTGAGGAAGTATGGGGAAGAGGAAATGTGTGTAATCATAATATATGAAAAAGGAAAAATAAAATAAATACTTTTCACAGATTTGTAGATTACGTACAAGGTGGAGACGGAAAGTTTGCAAGTTGCTAGTCTAGACGAAGTGGTAGCAGAAGAGATTTGTCTTCCCTCAAAATAAGGTGGATTATAAGAAACAAGTCCTAAGATTTGTCCTTTGACTTCTATACATGAGAATACACACACACACACACGCGCGCGC
>NC_034609.1:21857331-21863818 GCF_900095145.1 Mus pahari | reverse complement strand
ACACACACACACACACACACACAGAGAGAGAGAGAGAGAGAGAGAGAGAGAGAGAGAGAGAGAGAGAGAGAGAGAGAGAATTCATGCATATTATTCTCTTTAAGAACAGAAATGGTGTATCATGATTAAATCCTGAACCACTCTAATTACAAAAATCCTTAGAAGGAAAGGATCATACATAGCTGACGTTTTAGGGTTATTTGATTATAGAAGAGAAAGAGTTGGGGAAAAAAATCATTACATTGATGATGGAGAAAGCAGGTATATGCGAAAGAATGTGAGATCATTCAGAAGCATAGAATGGTAATGATTTTTCCTCTAGAGCCTTCATAATATAAAAGATGAAGTCCTACTTACTACCCTTATTTTATACTGGTGAATGGAACTTGTGCTCTATTTATGATTTAGAGACTGCAAAGTACAAAGTTTAAATGATTAACTTTGTGTTAATTTCCCACATTAGTGAAATATCGGTTTTCAACTGTCTCCTGCAGTTGGATATTATCTTATATTTCATAATTCAACATGCAAATTCTATCTAATTATTAAAATGAAGTATCTTATAGCACTCCATATATTTCCTTGATTGAAACAATTAGCTTGACCTCAGTTCTTTAAGCAAGTGCATGATTACCGAAGGCTTGCACTATTCTTTATAAAAGACATGTCAAGCATCCTCCATACTACTTATACCCAGGACTTCTAAGAAACTTGATGCTGAGCTTATGCTATACCTATGCATTTAGTGAATGAAGGAGGTTATTGGTTCATTATAGCCTCATGGTATCATGGCAGAAGGAAGTTAAGGGTTCGTAAGTTTAAATATTTGAGAAGGGAAATATGAATACTGTGGTATATACACAGTCACTTCCGTCAACCATTTCCCTTATGTCTCCCAACCTGTTTACTTCCATTCTCCTATCTTTTTGTACTAGGAACACAGAAATAAAGTTGCACCTTTGCTGAAAAGATCATTCTAGCTCCATTACCTACTTTCCTACTTTATTGAACTTTCTCCTCTCTCCTCTGGATGTTTGTGTGTGTGTGTGTGGTGTGTGTGTGTGTGTGTGTGTGTGTGTGTGTGGTTAGTACTGGATGATGCATGCACATGTGTCTAAGAGTGTGTTTGTTCATTGATGTACAATTAGAGATCAAAGGCCAACTTTGCATTTCTTTTTCCTTCAGTCTCTACCTTATCTTTTGAAACATTATCTCCCTGAACCTAAAGCTCACTGTTTCTATTAAATTATCTACTCAGCAAGCACCTCTTGCTTCTATTTACACCTTAGTTCTCAGTTTACAGACAACCTCTATCTATCTTAGCCAGCTTCTGGTGTGAGTGTTCTGTGTAGGTGTTTTGAATATGCTTGGCACAGGGAGTGGCACTGGTAGGATATGTGGCCTAGTTGGAGGAAGTGTACGACTTCAAGGGTCTTCTTTGAAACCTACTTATAGCTTCCTGGAATAATAGTAGTTCTCTATTTGTCTTTGGAACAAGAGGTAGAACTCTAAGCTCCTCCAGTGCCAATCCTTACTCAATGTGTCCATGCTTCCTTCCATGACAATAATGCACTGAACCTCATAACCAGTTCGCCTGTCCTGAATAAATGTCCTTTACAAGACTTGCCTTGGTCATGGTGTTTCTTCTCAGCAATGAAAATCCTAAGACACTAGGGATCCAAATTCAGGTATTCATGCTTGGGGAGAAGAAGCAGGAGCTTCTTATGTTCCTACATATGTTACTAAAATATATGGAATCTAGTTACTGTTATTACTTGAAATTTTTATTCATCAATATGAAACAGAATAGAAATTGGAACACAGTTTTTATGTTGTTGTTTACTGGGAAAAAAATGCTCAGAATTGAACCTTGAAGGAAGACCAAAAAGTGTGTCAAAACAATGGGCCCAACATCCTAGGTAGATGCAAGAACACATTTAAAATTAGCAAGGCAGCTGGGAGATGGATCACTGAGTATGAGCCAAAATGAAGGAAAGAAGACAGGGTGGGAGATAAAAATAGAAGTAGCTATTTACTACCCAAATTTGGGTTCGACCTGGCCCTGACAAAAAAGGAATAAGCATGTGTCTACAGACGATACATAGCTGCCATTTTGGCATAAATTCATTATTATTTAATGTAAAATATCAAAGAGCTGGAGGTGCAGGCTTTCACACATGCTCCCACTGAATTATTCTAATAGCAAAAGGGGAGTCAGTGAAAGAGAACCCCCAGAGGCACTCAACTGACTAGTAGAGCAAAAGTTCTTTTAAGTCTCTGGATTTGTTTGAAAGATACATGCAAATTTTATATTCTACTCATACGCCAGATATGTTAGTTTAAATATAAGAAAACCCCACCAGAAATCTCTCAAATCTCTTAGTAAAATGGATACTCTAGGAAATCTTACCTGGTTAGCTGGTTACTATTCAAATGCTCATTCTCCTCACAGGCTGATGACTCCTTTCTAGTGATAGATAAATGTCACCCTACAAGGCCACTGACTGGGAATCATCTGAGGTTTGTGGTGTCTGCACCTGACACTGGAAGTGGGCAGGAGGCTTTTCTAGTAGGCTTATTCCAGTGAGACATTTTTGAATAAAGAATAACGTTATCTAAATTTATATTCCTGGAATTCCTGAGGCTTTTTAAAAAAGCGATTACTATTTAAGTTCTGTTTTAGCAGTTTTTAAATTAGTTAATAACAGGTATTTTCAGTTTAATATCCTTCTGAGGAGACATAAGTGTCTCTCATATAACTTCATTAATCTGTACACCATTTTCTTTTCAAGATAGGCTTTTTCATCACTTATAATACCTTTTTAAAAACCAAGTTAATATGTAATATCAAATGAATTTGGCTTAAATAATGGCAATGATAATAACTAACTAGTACTTAGGATTTGAGCCATGATAATATCTTGTTGTTAAGTTAATGAAATAAAATGCTGGCATCTGTAAATCTTTTAACATTGGAAATTTTTCAAAGCAACAGACACATGACATAGACAGATATGTGGATAGTTTAAAATTTAAGGACAAATCTAAAATGCTAGATATTTCATATTTCTGGAATGGCCAGTTTCTAGTGCCACACCCTATACAGACATTTCTAATTATGCAAGTATACAAATGTATGCAAAAATGATGTTTCAAAGAATGCCATGTAAAAAACGATGTTGATATTCCACTTAATTATCATATATCTTTAAGAGACAGGTACAAAGATTTAGTGTATGGATTACTAAGTTTGTGGATCATAAACAGCCCTATATTTGTGTGTATGGGTGTGTGTATTTGTGTGTGTTTATTGGAATTTTTCCTAAAATATTTGAATAATCTTGTCTTAAAGATACCTGGAAAGTTTTGTCTCTTTATTGGAATAATACTTAGAGATGTAGATAACTTTTTTGTTTTAACCTTAGTGATTGCTAAGGGCACCCCACAGACAGAAGGCACAAGTTAGCATTTCTAATGTCTGACATAGAAGAAAGCTCCTCTTGACACTGTTACATTTGCTTCAGTATGTTGACAAGTAAGCAAGTCTGTGTCTCTGTAACAATAGAGCAATCCTGATATTGTCCTTAAAATATTTAGAAAAGGCCGGGCGTGGTGGCGCACGCCTTTAATCCCAGCACTCGGGAGGCAGAGGCAGGCGGATTTCTGAGTTAGAGGCCAGCCTGGTCTACAGAGTGAGTTCCAGGACAGCCAAGGCTACACAGAGAAACCCTGTCTCAAAAAACCATAAAAAAGAAAAAAATATATCTAGAAAAGGATCCATTATCTCTGCCTTGTATTAACAGGAGGATTAGCAGCTTTTACATCAACAAATGCTCAGCCCACAGGATAGCAAGGAACCCAGCAAATGCTATCCGTCTATGTTATATAATGGTGTATTGATAGAAAGCAAGGGAGAAAACAAACAAACCGACTTTGCTGGCTGACAAAGCTATGAATGGAAGTAGAACTGCATGTAATAATAATAACAAACTCCAATATTCCTCTCAGTAACATCCCAGTCCTAACCACACCTTACAACTTTACTTATGTGACTCATTGAAAACACTGGTAAGTTACTGATTGAGTTCTACATGACCCCTTTTACTGTTTAACCAGTCTGTTCTCAGCTGTATTTGCAATAACATGTTCCTTTTGTGCACACTGTCCTTATAGGACAGACTCAAAGAAATGAAAATGACGATGGCAAAAAAAATCCCTTGGATTCATGAAATACTCAGAGGGAGTTCATGTAGTCTGGAAGACTAAGAAGCTTGTATTAGCCACTGTAGAAAAAGATTCATGGAGGAGTATAAATGGGAAAGGAAATACTAAGGAATAAATCCATATAAGGCAGAGAATAGGACACTTAGGCAAGGGTGTAAGCTGTAGTGGGGAGAGGTGTTTAATTGTGAGCAGTGTGGAGTCAAATGAGCACTAGGGGTATTTGTTTTATTTATGATTAAAATGGAACTCTCTTTTATACTGTGTACAGGGAAAATTGAAACAGTGCATGGAGAGGGAGGGAACCAGAAAACATTAGAAGAGCCCATGAGTGATATAAAAGATACAAATAAAGGACTTGTTTGTAGCTTTATTTGTGTTGGAAAGTAAATATATTTATTATATCATTTGGAATTTAGCGTTAAGAACAGAATTGCCCATGCCTTGAATTTGAAGAATAAAGAGTAACTATAAAGGTAAGGAGGTATTTGGTTCAAATAACAGCATGAACATCATGAGATTTACAGAGATGAAAACACAGGGCTATATTTCATTTGAGGAAGTACAATCAATGTACTCATGTTGTGAGGGTCAAAAGGCATAAAATAGATATGCACATAGTCTATGCTTAGTCACAAAGAGATTTAAGGATGGATGACACCATGTGAAAACACACATGTGGAAGCATACATTTCAGGATTTTCAACTTATATTTCACGTTCATAGTACAAATCTGGGTGAGAAATGTTATGAGGTGAGTGTACTTAGGGAAAGAAGGAACAACAGCACTGATTGTAACACCAACTCCAAGGGATCTGACACCTCTGAATTTCATGGGCATCCACACTCACAGGCATATGCATGCACACATACACACACAAAGAGAGAAAGAGAGAGAGAGAGAGAGAGAGAGACAGAGACAGAGACAGAGACAGAGACAGAGACAGAGACAGAGACACAGAGAGAGAGACAGAGACAGAGACAGAGAGGGCACACACATAGCACACAACGCTAAATAATAATTAATAACAGGTAAACAAATAATGTTTTAAACAGGTTACTCACTCTACGAGATGATGCCATGTGAATGAAAGAAGGGAATATTTAACCAGCAGATATTTCTAGATGAAAATCTTAGATGATACTAAAAAACTAAATTAGATATTAAAAGGTCAAATAGTGGGACAATGAAGCAGACATTGGGAATTAGATTATTTTTGAGCAACTTACCTATATATGATCACACAAAACTGTAGCTGCATGAGAGGACATTGTTAAGAGTTAATTGTTTTTAGAATACGTTTTACTTAACTATTCTACTAAAATGTAATGTCATCTTTTCTTTACTACCACATCCCTCTCTACCTCTCCCATGTCTAACTTCCCCATCTTTTTTTTTTAAATTCAAGAGGTCCTCTTCTTTATCCATTGCCACATATGCACATAAATACAACCTTCTGAGTATGTTTGTGCTTCTAGGGCTCAATAGTGAGGAGTCAGTGAGGGTGCTCATACCCATGGAAGACTAACTGTGCTTTTAAACTCTTAGCTGAAAATCACCTAATCAAGATCTGTACTATCTCTCTCAAAGCATTTTCAAAAAGTCTCAGATGCATTTAATTTGGGTCAAAAGTTTACATTTGTGTTTAGAATTACAGAATTACAAAGGTGAACTTGTAGCTCTCTTTCTGACCTGTTTCAGAGACCCCAAATCTACAATTTTTAATTACGTTTAAAATACCACAAATCGGAGTTATAAATGTTACACTTAAAGTTTTTATTTTTGTTATCACAGATATCAACCAATAAGAGATTTATTTCATTTCATTTTATTTATTTTATTATGTTCCAGACAATACAAATGACTTAAGACTTGTGTTATTGTTTCCCAACATTTATCTTCCTCTGCATATGGAATGGTATACTCATAAACAAAACCAAAGTGATGTAAAATCTAGGTGCTTGTGTTTGGGAAAAAAAAAAAAAAAAAAAAAAAAAAACGTGTATGTTTAACTCAAGGTTGGTAGGGCAAATGATAAGGTTGGCTACTAAGGAAGGTGAAGAAGAAAAGTCAGAAGATCGAGGCCTTTCTGGTTGGGCCAAGAGTCATTCCAGAACAAGTTGAGTAATTTTGAAGTGACTTCTTAGCAGGTCAATGTCATAAAACCAAATCAAAGCAAGCAATAGCACACACAAACACAACAAACACAGACAGAGAAAGAGAGAGAGAGAGAGAGAGAGAGAGAGAGAGAGAGAGAGAGAGAGA